>NC_056750.1:581666443-581928943 GCF_019279795.1 Protopterus annectens
GGAAAGTTGCAAGAGAAGACAGAAAGACATTAAAATGCAGACATAGCAAGACATGGCTGATAGTGACACAAAAGGTGAGAGCAATAATGAATGGTCATAGACAGGTGAAGGGTAGACATATAGTGATGGGGAAACTTGGACAACAAACAAAGAATGGCCATGACACCTTAGGCAGGAGAACACAAGGATGGGGAATAGATCCAAACATATGGCAGATGCCCGACCAGCCAAGAAGTCAACCTACACAAACATTAGTCACCTCTGTGCATGGTCATATTCAGGCTGCATCGTCAATGGTTCATGAAGTTTCTTGATTGCTTAGATTGACCAGCATTTCCAGGATGCACTCCACTGTGGTGGAAACTGAGTTCAGCAATCAGTACACCTTGAACAGCACTAGTTCCACAACATGGGCCTGACCAGGCCATTATCAGAATAAGATCCTCAGTGTCCCTCCTGAGAAATGGTCACAGAGACCACCAGTAAGCCCTCAGACATATAACAACATATTAGCACACAAATATATTATGCAAAGAACTGCTGATGAACAGTACAGTAGAGCACATAACATCCATATGCAGCCTACTGCTGGGACAGGTGCCTCTGGTGATATCTGTCCATATTAGTTTGCTGCTTCTTAGCCACTTTTTAATAAAGTAGAAAGAGCTCTGTACACTGTTGGAGCTTACAAAATATGGAAATAAATAAGACAGAGTAAAACTCTGTCTCACTCTCCCTAATCTTTGCCTTCTGCCACCTATGCAAGTCACATTGATGCTGCCACACCTCACTGTAGTGATATTTGCCTTGCTTAGCACAATAGCTGATGGCAGCGACTGAGCTGCTACTGCAGGCTCTGCATAAATATTTACATTTTGCCAAAGAGTAATACGGACAAGGCTTACTGGGACCAGATGTTGGAGGGAGTCCTGCAGGATAGCAAGTGATCATCATAGGACTCTACAACAAATGTGGCAAAGGGTAACCAGTATGAGACTGAATGCTAATATCACGTCACAGGACATTACAAAAGGCTTGTCCTCCACAGGAGGCAAACTATTAGCACACTGCCATCCCAGAGAGGTAGCAGTAGTTCTGGTGTCTCTAACTGAAAAGTTGAAGTTGATTTTTTGTGGGCTTTGAGGAGTGAGATGGGATGGTAACAATTGCACATCTATCTGTAGAACAGCACCAGTTAACTATTATATTTCAATACTGCAAGAAGTACTGCATATGAAGCAGGACTATTCAGCAAAAATGTTATGCATAACTATCTTCCAATTATTTCTTTGTTGTAACTGTAGCACCCTGCATTTCAAGGTATACATGTACCAACATGCTATTCATAGATTTTCTCATCTGCCATTGTGTCTGCCATGAGAATGGGTATTTAGGCATATGTTTCAGTAATTACTGCAGTATCTTGTCTTTATGCTTTCATGGATTCTAGAGTCCAGTGCAATGGGACAAAACATTCCTGATGTCAGCAAGTCAACTGTTACAAACAATGGCAAATTGTGCAACTGCACATGGAGCAATCTATTTTTCAGAGTGGTATTGTCAGCAGCACCAAAAGTGGACAGCTCGCACATATTCCCAACTTACAAGGAGCCTGTGGAGGGACTGCCCAAACATCCAGCCCTACCAGTGTTTGTTGATGTTCTCTAACTGTGAGCCCAGTGCAGGAAGAATGGGAGTCCATAGCCCAGATGTCCTCTGTGTGCTACACTGCCTCAGATATCCATGTACACTCAACAGGGGAACTGTATGGGGGTCTGTGGGGTTGCCTTGACTACAGATCTCTCTCACTGTCCTTGGTGCAACACAATGTTAATCAGTGGATGTTGCAGGTTGTTTATCTAACCACAGCCATCTGCTACCAACGTGGCCCACACCATTGTGGAGATAAGTGTATTGTATGGCCTCCATGATAATATGCAGTGATTGGATGGCTTACACCACCTGTACAAAGACACAGGGTATAGGGACAGGGAGCAGATTGTGCTGTTCAGATCACTAGTGAATAACACATCATCTACTGGTGCATCTAAAAGACAAATGGAAACCACTATGATTTGTCTCTGCAGGACATGATAGCCATAACCATGAAAGGGTCCAAATGCAAGATTACTGGGTAGAGGTGAGACATACCCAAGATGACAGACTGTTTCTGAGAAAATACCAGTGTTGGCTCTGTCCACAGAGGCCAAAAATCCTGGTTGTGACCAGTGTCATGTTTGTGGCCATTGGTAGTCCACAAACTTCATTCTAGACCGCTGGTAGTCCACAAGCTTCATTCAAGGGACAAGGCTTCATGCTTTAAGTCATGAAGTTACCAACATCTCCTGTATGTAGATGGAGCACTATCCCTACATGTGGCTATCATCTGAGTCATTGATGCAGTACATCTGCTCACTCCTGACATGTGACACACCACCTGAATGTACACATGCTTCTGTAGCTCTGCTCCATCTCTTTCACAGACCACACAGAGCTCTGTGACTGCAGGCCATCACATCACACATCACCAATGTTCACAACATGGCAACTCCACCCTGACACTCAATGATGTGCTCCCTGAACCTCCCCCATAACCTGGTACCAGATTGTGTAGCAACCACATCCACCTCCTGTGACCCTGGATCATATGACAGCATTGCCTTCATCCATCACTGTCACTCTCTCTCTTTCTCCACCAAACATTTGTGGCTAAAATAATATCATATGCACAGCATGATTATCATATGCACTGTCTTTCATAGCCTTAGTGAGATAAAGCAAGCATCACTTTATTCTTTCTTGTCTTTATCATTGGCCCATAGTCATGGACTAGATGTTTCCTCTTTCTCAATGCAAAAATGTAATAAACCTGCTTCAGCCATAGAAGGGATACCAGAGCTACCTCTATCCTGTGCCTGCCCTCCTTTCTAATTATCTGCTACTTCTTCAAAAGTATTGGGCCTGCTTGGATGCCTCTCTACTCCTTTAGCTGTTTTGCACACCCATGTTAGGCAAAACAGTATGCACAGCAAATATTTGGCCTCAGGTCTCCATTGTGGCCATAGTTCCAAGAGTGGCTACTGACACCAGTTGGTCTGCTATAGTTGCTTCTCTGGCAAACAATGTAGCATCTTGCACACTGACATTTCTTGGTTTGCAGAACAAGTGGCTGCAGCAGTGTCTCGGCCCCCTTTGGTGTTTTCGTTTGTAAAATTATTGTGAATCATTTGCATAATTAACCTCAATGTACATGTTTATAGGTAAGCTCTAGGCTAGTTGCCCTTAAGGGCCATTTTAAGATTCTTCCCTGTGTAGAAACAATCCCATGCTAATTAGCAGAGCACCATGAATAACAGCCGCAGTCTTTCTTGTGACGGTGTCACTTTAAAAACGTAGCTTATTTACGTACATGATTGCATAACTTCCTGGTCATGTTACCCTAAGATAATCCTTTTAAAGTTTATTTTACATCTGTGATTAGGTCAGTCACATGCAATTCAGTGCACTCTTTTTTTTTTAAAGTCACATATCTAACAAGACAAAAAATGTGTACCACTTTTATAAATGAACTGTTCCATATTTTCAAAAATAACTTCACAAACCCTGAAAGACAAACTACCATGTCACTTTCACAGCTGGATCACAGACATTTATAGAAATCAATGGATTCCCTAGGGTTACATAATCTATTGAGATGCTATTTTTGAATATCCTGAAACAGCTCTGGTTCTGCTAAATAAGCCATTATCTAGTTTCATCTGAGAAGATTAATGGATCAGGATATGACTACCTATTATGCAGGAAGAAAAAGAAACAAGTGTCATGTTCTTCTTCTGTTGCATTTTATTCCGGAGCAGGTTAATATAGCTATTATTACTGCTAAATGAGACCTAGGAGTGCTTTACTTGTGTGGGTTTAAGGCAGACAAGGAGGGTACTCCGAGTTACAGAATGTTATAAAAGCTACATCAAGGAGTGTGAGAAATGTGTATAGACTGTTAGTCTGGTGTAGTATTAGGAAACATAGTCATACTCACTGCATTATTTTTATGGTACTGTGGCCCTTTTCATTGCCTACACAAATGTTATCAGTGTTCCACACCCCCCCCGGGGGAACAATTCATGGACAACCAGTGTTGACCCCACTAGAGACTTTTTTTTTATTCATTACGTTCAGCATTTCTTGTACATTATAAAGGATCAACAAGCTAGAAACTCAATTTAGTTTTTTGTATGGATCCCCATATTCAGCTGCACTGCAAAAACACACATCAATTTAAACTCTTCACTCCAGTGTTTTATAGAAAAGAAACATGTGTATGCAAACATTGCTTCTTGCTTAGCTTCCTGCTGCAGATTTTATGTGCTTTAGAAAATCCATTGGCAGAAAGAGAGATGCCTGTTCCTCATCATTGTTGTACAGCTTTGGGGTGTGCATATTCATTGAGACAGATATAAACGGTGCATCCTGATGTGCAGGTCTGTTCTTGCTTTAGAAGAACTCCAGAAAAGGTCAGCCTTGCAGCATTACTTCGTAAATGATACTGGCTGCAGAATTCTCAGACATTTAATGAAGTTTATAGACAATAAACATGCCATCACCCAAAGACCCTTTTTCAGAATATTATATAAAAAATTAACTAACTACTAATATTAGTTTAGTCCATTGTTTCAGTGCTGTTTCTAAAATATAATAAGCATAATCATTTTACCAGGGTCTATATCACATTGTCAAACTCTTAAAAGTTCGAACGGCATATGGTCGACACCATATAACCGAACTTTTAAAAGTTTGAACATTTCAACGGAGATCTCCGTACAGTGCGGAATAGGAAGATTTCCCTTTTCTGCACTGTAGTGCAATCTCGGAGTTGGTATATTTAAAAAGTGTGAGATATGGGGGGTGCAGGGGGATGCCCCCCCTGCTTAATCAGTTCAGGTAGGTGTTTTCTTTGGTTTATTTTTTTTATTACATTTTCAGATTTTTAAAAGTTCGATCATATGGTGTCGACTATATGAAGTTCGAACTTTTAAAAGTTTGATTATGTAAATTAGATGCATTTTACCAAACCTGAAGTTAGAATACTTTGAAATTTACTAGAATTTCATAACCTATGCTATGTGGGTAAGGCATTTTGCTAGGCAAGATCAAGTCTTAAAATTAATTATACCCAGTAATTTTGCTAGCTCACATGCAGAGACTTTCTAGTGAGGGTGGGGTGAGCACAAAGTTAAGCATTTGTGCCTTAAACAGACATTCAAATACACATGTACATTTGAGCGCGTGCACACAATTTTTATTTTTGATAGTCTAGTTAGTTTAGGCAGGCCAGAAGTGCAAACATCAAATGTCACAGACTCCAAATGATAAAATGAGAATGGTTACAGCTTTTCTAAGATTATAAAATTTATTGGAAATAGCTGCAGTACAAGTTAGAATTAATTTCTTAGTATAAAAAGAACAGACTTTTAATGGTTATATCCAAGGTTGCAGTATCAAATTCTCCTATGCACTTAACCTACACCTGAAACATGTACACAGATATGCTAACAACCCAAGCACATTGTGCAGGAAATGTGTACTGTTGTAACATTATTACACTGCTGCAGAGTATCCTTCTCTGTCTTTTATGCACTCATACCCTCAGATTTAGTAACATCTTGTGTACATCCATACCCTCAGATTTAGTAACATCTTGTATACATCCATGCCCTCAGATTTAGTAAAATCTTGTATACACCCATGCCCTCAGATTTAGTAACATCTTGCATACATCCATGCCCTCAGATTTAGTAACATCTTGCATACACCCATGCCCTCAGATTTAGTAACATCTTGCATATACACCAATACCCTCAGATTTAGTAACATCTTGCATATACACCCATACCCTCAGATTTAGTAGTATCTTGTATACAGCCATGCCCTCAGATTTAGTAGTGTCTTGTACATACCCATGCCCTCAGATTTAGTAGCATCTTGTATATATCCATGCCCTCAGATTTAGTAACATCTTGCATATACACCCATACCCTCAGATTTAGTAGTATCTTGTATACAGCCATGCCCTCAGATATAGTAGTGTCTTGTATATACCCATGCCCTCAGATTTAGTATCATCTTGCATATACACCACTACCGTCAGATTTAGTAGTGTTTTGTATACATCCATGCCCTCAGATTTAGTAGTGTCTTGTGTACACCCATGCCCTCAGATTTAGTAACATCTTACATATACACCCATGCCCTCAGATTTAGTAACATCTTGTATACATCCATGTCCTCAGATTTAGTAACATATTGTATACTCCCATGCCCTCAAATTAAGTATCATCTTATATACATCCATGCCCTCAGATTTAGTAACATGTTGCATACATCCATGCCCTCAGACTTAGTAACATCTTCTATACACCCATGCCCTCAGATTTACCAGTGTGTTGCATATACATCCATGCCCTCAGATTTAGTAACATCTTTCAAACACACCCATGCCCTCAGATTTAGTAATGCCTTCCATATACACCCATGCCCTCATATTTAGTAACATATTGTATACATCCATACCCTCAGATTTTATTAACATGTTGTATACACCCATGCCCTCAGATTTAGTAAAATGTTGCATATACACCCATGCCCTCAGATTTAGCAACATGTTGCATATATACCCATGCCCTCAGATTTAGTAACATCTTGCATATACACCTATGCCTTCAGACTTAGTAACATTTTGCATATACATCCATACCCACAGATTTAGTAAAATCTCATAGACATCCATGCCCTAAGATTTAGTAATATCTTGCATATACACCCATGCTCCCAGATTTCGTAACATTTTGCATATACACCAATGCCCTCAGATTTAGAAACATCTTCCATATACACCCATGCCCTCAGATTTATTAACATCTTGCATACATCCATACCCTCAGATTTAGTAACATGTTGTATACACCCATGCCCTCAGATTTAGTAGCATCTTGCATAAAAACCCATGCCCTCAGATTTACCAGTGTCTTGCCTATACACTCATGCCCTCAGATTTAGTAACATCTTTTATGTACACCCATGCCCTCTGATTTAGTAACATCTTGCATATACACCTATGCCCTCAGATTTATTAACATTTTGTATATACACCCATGCCCTCAGATTTACCAGTGTCTTGCATATACATCCATGCCTTCAAATTTAGTAACATCTTATATACACAATGCCCCCAGATTTAGTAACATCTTGCATACACCCATGCCCTCAGATTTAGTAATATCATGTATACATCCATGCCCTCAGATTTAGTAACATCTTGTATACATCCATGACCTCAGATTTAGTAACATCTTTCATGTACACCCATGCCCTCCGATTTAGTAACATCTTGCATATACACCCATGCCCACAGATTTAGTAGCATCTTGCATATACACCTATGCCCTCAGATTTAGTAACATTTTGCATATACACCCATGCCCTCAGATTAACCAGTGTCTTGCATATACATCCATGCCTTCAGATTTACTAATATCTTGTATACACAATGCCCCCAGGTTTAGTAACATCTTGTATACATCCATGACCTCAGATTTAGTAATATCTTGCATATACACCCATACCCTCAGATTTAGTAACACCTTGTATACATCCATGTCCTCAGATTTAGTAACATCTTGCATATACATCCATGCCCTCAGATTTAGCAGTGTCTTGTATACAGCCATGGCCTCAGATTTAGTAGTGTCTTGTATATACCCATGCCCTCAGATTTACCAGTGTCTTGCATATACACCCATGCCCTCAGATTTAGTAACATCTTGCATATACACCCATGCCCTCAGATTTAGTAACGTATTCCATTTATACCCATGCCCTCAGATTTAGTAACGTCTTCCATATACAACCATGCCCTCAGATTTAGTAACATCTTGTATACATCCATGCCCTCAGATTTAGTAACGTCTTCCATATACAACTATGCCCTCAGATTTAGTAACATCTTGTATACATCCATACCCTCAGATTTAGTAACATGTTGTATACACCCATGCCTTCAGATTTAGTAGCATCTTGCATATACACCCTTGCCCTCAGATTTACCAGTGTCTTGCATATCCACCCATGCCCTCAGGTTTAGTAACATGTTGCATATATACCCATGCCCTCAGATTTAGTAACATGTTGCATATATACCCATGCCCTCAGATTTAGTAACATCTTGCATATATACCCATGCCCTCAGATTTAATAACATCTTGCATATATGCCTGTGCCCTCAGATTTAGCAACATTTTGCATATACACTCATGCCCTCAGATTTAGTAACATCTTGTATACATCCATGCCCTCAGATTTAGTAACATCTTGCATATACACCCATGCCCTCAAATTTAGTAACATCTTGCATATATACCCATGCCCTCAGATTTAGTAACATCTTCCATATACACCCATGCCCTCAGATTTACTAACATCTTGCATATACACCCATTCCCTCAGATTTAGTAACATGTTGTGTACACCCATGCCCTCAGATTTAGTAACATCTTGCATACACACCCATGCCCTCAGATTAAGTAACAGCTTGCATATACACCTATGCCATCAGATTTAGTAGCATTTTGCATATACACCCATGCCTTCAGATTTAGTAACTTCATGTATACATCCATGCCGTTGGATTTAGTAACATCTTGCATATACACACATGCCCTCAGATTTACCAGTGCCTTGCATATACACCCATGCCCTCCAATTTAGTAACATCTTGTATACATCCATGCCCTTAGATTTAGTAACATCTTGCATATACACCCATACCCTCAGATTTAGTAGTGTCTTGTATACAGCCATGCCCTCAGATTTAGTAGTGTCTTATATACACCCATGCCCTCAGATTTAGTAGTGTCTTATATACACCCATACCCTCAGATTTAGAAGCATCTTGCGTATACACCCATGCCCTCAGATTTAGTAACATCTTGTATACATCCATGCCCTCAGATTTAGTAACATCTTGCATATACACCCATTCCCTCAGATTTAGTAAAATCTTGTATACATCCATGCCCTCAGATTTAGTAACATCTTGTATACACCCATGCCCTCAGATATACCAGTGTCTTGCATATACACCCATGCCCTCAGATTTAGTAGCATCTTGTATACATCCATGCCCTCACATTTAGTAGTGTCTTGTGTACACCCATGTCCTCAGATTTTGCAGTGTCTTGCGTATACCCATGCCCTCAGATTTAGTAGTGTCTTGTGTACACCCATGTCCTCAGATTTAGTAGGATCTTGCATATACACCCATGCCCTCAGATATAGTTATGTCTTGTATACACTCATGCCTTCATATATAGTAGTGTCTTTAAGCACTCATGCCCTCAGATTAAGTAGTGTCTTACATATACACCTATGCCTTCAGATTTAGTAGTGTCTTATATACAGCTATGCCACCAGATTTATACACTTGTGACCTCAAATTTAGTAGCATCTTGCATATACAGCCATGCCCTGAGATTTACTTGTGTCTTGTATACACCCATGCCCTCAGATTTAGTAGTGCCTTGTATACACCCATGCCCTCAGACTTAGTAGCATCTTGAATATGCACCCAAGCTCTCAGATTTAGAAGTGTCTTGCATATACACGCATGCCCTCAGATTTAGTACTGTCTTGTATACAGCCATGCACTCAGATATAGTAGTGTCTTGTATACAGCCATACCATCAGATTTATATACTCATGCTCTCAAATTTAGTAGCATCTTGCATATACACCAATGCCCTCAGATTTAGTAGTGTCTTGTATACACTCGTGCCCTCAGAATTAATAGTGTCATGTATACACCCATGCCCTCAGATTTACCAGTGTCTTGCATATACACCCATGATCTCAGATTTAGTAATGTCTTGCATATACACCCATGCCCTCTGATTTAGTACTGTCTTGTATACACCCATGCTCTCAAATTTATTAGTGTCTTGTATACAGCCATGCCCTCAGGTTTAGTAGCATTTTGCATATACACCAAGCCCTCAGATTTAGAAGTGCCTTGCATATACACCCATGCCCTCAGACTTAGTAGTCTTGCATAGAGTCTATATCACATTATCAGATGATGAAAAGAACAAATTCATATACACCCATTCAGTCACTTTCTGTACCACTGATGACTAGTGTTTTATAAACAATTTGAGGCTATGACGAAAATAATTTGATGTTATAGTAGTACTGCATTCTTACACATGCCACGGGATTTCATTTTCTTTATTCAAGGGGAAAATAGATGAACTGATATAACATTTGACCTGTAAATACTAGCATGTTATTTTTCAGCATTCTTTATTTTTTTCTGGTTCTATTCCTCTGATATTAGGCATCCCTTTTGTTCCCTTTTCAGAAGGTAGGTGCGGAAAGCCGTAAGTAAAAATAGTTTTTCTATTTCCTATCTCCCACCATGAGCTCCCAAAGCATGACACAGCATGACAAGACTCACACTCCACGTTCCTATGCACCCTGGAAAATATTAGGGTCCAACCTAACACTCTTATACTAGGTGACTTCAACTACCCCTCTATTAAGTGGGAAAACTACTCATGTACCAATACACTTGCCCAACGCTTTCTGGAATTCATTAATTCCAATGCTCTGGACCAGCTCGTTCTTATCCCCACTAGAGATAGCAACATCTTTGACCTGGTCATTACTAACATGGGCAACTGTTGCTCTACACCAATAGTCAACTCCTCCCTGGTTAGATCAGACCACAAACTAATCACCTTGGAAATCCACCCCCCCCCCTCCAAAAGGTAACCACCATGAAAAACTTCTCCAAAGCTAACTTTGGGCTCTTAAAAACAGAGGTGGCTAACTTCACGGCACCCATGCAAATGGAGAATAGTTGCATGACTGCCAAATCATACACCAATGCACTGTATGAACACATGCACAAATGCATGGATCTCGCCATACCCAAAAGAACAAAGACGCTCTCCTCAAAAAAAAAAAGGAAGCCAATCTGGTGGTCCCCTGCCATAAACAAACTTTACAACACAAGGAGGAAACTGATGCAGAATAAGGTGAAGTCCCAAGACTGGAAAAACACCCTTATCAGCCTCAAAAAATGTTGAGCTCCCTCATCAAATGCTCTAAAGCTAAAGCTAGCTATGAAAACAGAATTGCAGTAGATAGTAAAGACAACCACAAGGCCTTCTATAGTTATGTAAAGAATCTCCACAACAATACCCAGATTTGCTCTGAGCTAATGCACAATGGTGCCTCCTATACCAAGCCATCAGATATTGCCAATATACTGGCCGACATATTCAGTGCCAACTTTACCCCCCCCCCCCAAAGAACCAATCAGAATACCAGTAGATTGCCAGGCGCCCAGTATTACTACTGCACAGTTTAAAACAGCACTGTCTAAGGCCAAGAATTCAGCTTCTATGGGACTTAACAATATCCCTGGCTGTGCTCTACATGAACTGGCACCTCACCTGTGTGCCCTGTTCAATCACAGCCTCACCTCAGGCTTTGTCCCTACTGAATGGTGCACTGCTACAGTCATCCCTCTCCACAAGGGAGGAGCAACTACAGACCCCGGGAACTATCGCCCCATTTTCCTGACGAGTCTGACATGCAAAGCTATGGAACACATCATCATGGACCTAACAAACAAGGATATAGGGAATCTACAAACTCTGGATCCTACACAGTTTGGTTTTGTTAAAGGTAGATCATCCATGCTCAACTTGGTTGACTTCTTTGAGTTAGTCACCAGAGCTGTGGATGAAGGCAAGGTGGTTCATACAGCCTACCTTGAGCTGGCCAAGGTCTTTCATACTATTCCCCACTCAGGAATCATAGAAGAACTCACTAAGCTAGGCATCAATCTCTATATCACTACATGGGTTGCAAACTGGCTCACAGATAGAATCCACAGTGTGAAGGTAGCTGGCTTCAAGTCAAACTGTCGACCAGTCCCAAGTGGAGTCCCCCAGAGTTTGGTCCTGGGTCCTCTCCTGTTTGGTATCTACTTCTCTGAAGTCCAGGCCAACATGAAGGGACTCTAGCTGACAAAGTTCGCAGAAGATTGCAAATTGGGAGCTATTATTAACTCCCCATGTGATGTTGACATCCTACAGAAAGGCCTCAATGAGACCAGCGACTGGTGTCAGGACTATGGCCTTAAGCTCAATGCCAAAAAATGTGCCATCATCCCCCTTGGGAAAAACCGGGTTCCCCTGAATTACCACATCGGTGGTAGTCCACTGAATACAGAAGGCATCATAAGAGATCTAACACAGGTTGAAACCAATCTCTCTTTTGACCACCATATTGCCACTGTGGTCAGAAAGTCATTCTATGTGGAAAATTTCATTATTAAAGGTTTTGCATCCAGGAAGAAAGAGGTCACTGTCTCCCTCTACTCTTCCCTCATTAGGCCAATCATCGAGTACAATGCCCCATTTGGCATGTACCTCACTAGACACCTGCAACAACTGGAGAGGCCACAAAAGTACCTCACAAAGTTGATCCTAGGCCTTAAATACTTGGCCTATATGGACAGACGCAAAAAACTCCAACTATTCTCTGTCTCATATCGCCTACTTAGAGGCGATCTCTGCTTGCCTTACAATGCCATATCTGACCCAGCTCTGTTAGAAATGCTACATCTAAATAAATCCCAATCCTTCCACATGAAACACTCCAGAGACCTTAACCTCATTACCACAATCAACAGAGTATGCTGGAGGGACAGGTTCATAACCCAGAGACTGCCCATGCTATTGAATAGAATACCATAGATGTCAAGCAGAGCACCTCACTGGCCCTCTTCAAGAGAAATCTTGATGAGTGGATGGGAAATAGAAAATTCACTCCAAGGATCACTCCAGTGACTCTACTCGAGAGAGGCACTAGGAACTAAGGTCCAGTGGCACGATGCCAGGGTAATCCTATGGGCTAGGCTTGTAAATGCTCCAGGGCCATTAACCTAGTACACATCTATAAACCTATAAATGTGTACCAGATACTTTATTTATTTTACATTTGTTAACTGGGAAAGTCCGACTGGGTATATGCCCATTTTCAGTGGAGGCCCGGGGAGAAAAGCTCCAAATATTCAGACATATGAGATTTACATAATATAAGAGTAAAATCTAGCATATCAGATGAAAAAAGAAACAGTATAATTATATTAAAGACACAGTTCAACAGGAGAAATGACCTATATGTCAGAGTATAATATCACAAGGAAGGCTCCATATATTCATACAAGCAAAATTTCACATAATATAAGAGTATAATCTAGCATTTCAGAGGGAAAAGAAAACAGCGTATTTATAGCAAAGACACAGTCTGACAGGTACTGACATATGTCAGAGTATAATAACAATATAAGGTGCAAGACATTTGCCTAGTAGTATTAATTTCTCACATAGAGAAAAGAGTAAACATGCTTCCAGTCACATGTCCCAGTGCAGAATTCTGGGAATACTGTCTTATTATCCAGTGCACCTAGCATCCATCAGGATATTCCCAACTTCTCCAAAATTGCAAGCCTTTCACTCAAGTACAGGGACCACTATTCATAGTGATGCTCAAGTAAATCTTGCCCTGGCTCCAACGAGATCATTCAGTTCTTGTAATACGTTTAGCAGTTACTTCCTGCCTTTATCTTACAGTCTGGCCTGCAGACTTTCAAGGTGCCAAGCCTACACCAGATAGGTCTCATTTATTTCCCTTCTATTCCCGATGTATACCAGTTGTCAGTGGTATTGTTTTACAATATCACACCATACTAAAGTACTGGGACTTTTCCCTTGGTTCTACCCATATGATATGCCCCTCTATGAGTATGTTGTGACCCAGGTTAGTGCACAAATATGCTCCAAGGTGTAGGTTTGATGTAGGAATGCACTCCCTTCAGTAGCTGCTAAAATGCATTTTACCATTTCCCTGGTCTTTCAGTGCATGGAGCTCTAGGAAAACCTGGCCAAAATGTTGCTAGGTGAAATGGTTTAATTTTTCCTTCCCTTTGGCCTGACCTTTATTCTTAGATTACTCTTCTTACATTGTTCCTTAACTGAACTATAAACAATCTGTAGTCTTCAAAGGAAATGGTTACCACACATTTTTTCTATAGTTTAATGATGATAAATAGATGCTTATATTTACATATATACATATTTGTGATATGTCAAGCATTTATGGATAAACTTTTGTTTGTTGGTGAACCTTTCTTAATATTTTCTATAAAATTCTTACTTCTTGAATTTGATTTATCTTTGCATCTGCAAGGAAAGGATAACACTGATTTTGCTATCAAGCTATGATCAAGGAAGTATATAATAACATTCTCTACAAGTTTATGCTTCATTTTTCCAGTGATAATGTACAGGAGTGGTACATGGTACAATTCTTGCTTATTGTTTTAGAAGAAAAGTTATCTTTCATGGTACACTGACTGCTGTTATATTCTATTTTAAAAAAATATTATAATGTCACACACTGTAGCTGAATCTGCTTATGTCTTTACTGTTAGAGGTTAAAAATAATTACCATATCCAAGAAAAGAGCCCTGATTCTGCACTTCAAAAATCCACTGTCCTTAATGAACTCAGCCTAAATTTAAGTTAATAGTTCAATACTGAAAGAAAACAATATTGCTTGATATAGAGGGTGTTAGGCACATGCATTGACTGTGGATAGATCTTTTGGTCTAGTTAGATTTAAGTAGGAATTACTGTTGCCCTTCCTCCAGTAATGTTATTGATCTCTAACTTTAGGTTATCACAACATTACAGCATTCTTTGCACTTAAACATGTAATTATGAAGTGTTGCCTCTGTGGTGCAGTGGTTAGCGTTGTCGCCTCACAGCAAGAGGTTCTCCCATTCAATTCTCGGCTGGAGCGACTTCTGTGTGGAGTCTGCATGTCCTCCCCATGGTCGAGTGATGCTCAAAACATGCAGGTAGGTGCGAGCGTGAATGAGCTTGCCTTCTTTGAAGGTTGCACGTCGGGCTGGCAACTCGCCACCGTAAAACTCCACTGCCAATCATGATCGGACCAGAGTCCCGCAGTGCCGACCCCTAACCGAGAGAAGCCGAAAGACTTTTTTTTGCCTCAGTGCAAGGAAAATGTATGGATCTGCTCTCCTGAAGTTTCACTTTCTTTACCCTACCACCTCCCTTTCACATTCTCCATGCTTTTCCAGAGTTTTCCTTAATATATATTCTGTTCTCTTTCTCATCTGCATCCTTTTTTTGTATTTTCCTTTCCGTTAGCCCTTCTGTTGTTTCTAGTCTTTCATTCATCATCCATTAACAAAGGCTGTAAGAGTCTTGTTTGTCTCTTTTTTCTTTCTTTTCCTCACTAGTTTTTTGAACTTGATCTGCCATGATAACAAAAATCCCTTAAATCCAAATTCCCTCAATGCCACATACTTTTTAGTAAATCTGGCCGATATTTATTACATTACACTTACTGTGGGGTCCTCAGCCCCTGCCGTACTCATGTGTTCATTCAACAGAAGGGCATGAACATGAGAGCCAGCACTGCTGCTCAGAGTTGCTAGATTAACTTGGATACTAAACTCTAATTCTTAGTGCATGCCCAGCAGGTATTTATGCAGAGAATGTGCAATACAGCCTGGTGCTGGATTGCTGATCACTTCTGTGAATAGAAGAAACCTTCTAATACTCCTGCCTCTGCAAAACTTACATGAGTATACATTCATCTGGTCTTTTCTGTGTAACTTCATGCAGCTAGTACTCCCTGGATATGCACTCCCTCCTTCACTCCAACAGAGGTGTGCAGGAAAGGCCTACCCATTTTTCTCTCCCACCTTGTCAACACCAGCAGAAATCTGAGCCACTAAATGAACTTAAGTCACTTAACTCAGTCAGGGATTTACCTTTCTGTCCCAGTGGAGCTGATATTCTTTCATTTCCTGATGCCTAATGTTATGGAGCATATTTTCAGTTTTTATAGGTTTATCAGTTGTTACTAGGCTATCAGCCCTAGGGCCTATACAAGCCTAGCCATAACAATTCCTTGGATATTTCTTCCCACAATATTTACTTCCCTGGATCTCTGTCTAGCAGTTTTGATGTATGCCTGGGCATCATAATATTACAAATCTTAATTCTTGATGTCTCACTAGTAGTCCACAGACATTTCGGCATCACTCTATAACAGGTCCGATTCATGCAATTTTTGAATGACTTTTAGAATTCTTGTGCCTGAGAATGTCATTTGAAAATCTGGCATAATCCTGTTCATTTATTTATTTATTTAACATTTCTTGACTGGGATGTCTGACTAGGATAGAGCCTATTTTAATTGGAGGCCCAGGGAGAAATGCTCCAGGCACATGTCTTTGGAATGTGGGAGGAAACCGGAGTACCGGGTGGAAACCCATGTGAATGCAGGGATGAGACTCAGACTTCACACAGAAGGTACCTCAGCCAAAAATTGAACCAGAGGACATCTTGCTGTGAGGCGACAATGTTAACCGATGCAACACTGTGCCACCAATTGATTTAAATCAATCTCAGATGCATATACATATATGCACACACACACATATATATATATATATATATATATATATATGCATACACACATATATGTATGTATCAGGCTTCAAATTTTCTTATTTAGATGCTATTTCTTTTTTTCAGCTTACATCTTCTTTTGAATTTGTATAGTCTTGTGAGGGAGATTATGCTTTTCCACATTATCTTGCAAAGTACTCATAGCCCTTAGTGAACTCTCCATGATCCAGTGATAAAATACATTTAGTTATCTTAACACACAGCAGCACGGATTCCTCATGACATAACACAAAAGTGTATGAATGTTCATCCTGTAGTCAAAAGTTAATTTCTTCTAATGTTGGAGAATGTCGGAATGTATGATTGAAAAATCAGCCGACTGCATATATAAGCTTCCTTCATGTGTGAGATTGTAGTACAGAGGAGAGTGGGACTTTGTCCTTTCCCACTGTAATGCTTTCTCAGTAGTAGTATGTATAATTGGCAGGGTGTGTGGGTGACGAAGGATTGACAGGTGAGTTAGCCCTTCTGCAAAAAAAGCTTACTTTTTTATTTTTGTAGGTTTGTTTTGAGTAATATTGCTTGATTGTTTCAGAGTAGTGTTTTGCTTGGTCGACCAAGTGAATATACTGTTGATATACTGGCACAGATTCCAAAACAGTTGATCTCGGTGTAACTTTGCCCTGATTCCAAAAGACTTGCTCCCAGTGCAACAGACTTGCTTTGGTGTAAGGCCTATCTATAAATAGGCTTACACTGGTGGGCAGTTTCCAAAAAAGCTGCTCTCAGTGTAAATGGTCACTTAAACTGAGAGCAAAGCTTTTGGAACAAGGCCCACACTCTCTTTTATGGAGACCCAGTACTATTTGTTATGAGCACTGCCTGGTTCCTTCCCTTTTCTTGATAAAATGCAGCAGTACCATATGAATGACCTCCAGAAGAATTGAACCTAGAGGTCTTATTACGTTATCCTCTTACTAACTGATTTGTGACCTCCCTTGGTATATTTTATTTCAGTGTAAAGCTAAACCTTTCAATTACTTCAACAGAATATCAAATAATGTCCACTATATTATGGGATATGCTGGATAATTAAGACATTTATTTAATTGTAATATTAACACAACTTTTTCTGAGTATTGCCAAATGCTGCCTGCTATGAATCACAGGATGGTTCCTTCTATTGTTAAAAGCCAGGTATGTCGCACTGCTAATCATATAATCTTGAATGAAAATAAAAAATGTGCATCTACAAGCCTTGACAGTACTGTGAGTTCTTTGATGCTATAGATGTGTTTACAATTTGTAAAAGTCTGAATTACTTAACAAAATTCATCATTTTCCCCACATTACTGTTTACATTGGCATATGTGTATGCTGTTCCTCTACAGTTTGTCAATGTGAGTAGTAGTGCTTTTCAGGATAACATTTCATTCGATTAACTGCATTTTTTTTAAATTATATGTTTTTGTCTGTGTGGTATCCAGTATGTATCTCCTTGGTAAAGCTGTTTTCTTACTAGACCATAACAAAGCCACAGAATGCAGTGTGTGTGTGTGTGTGTGTGTGTGTGTGTGTGTGCGCTCATGCAAACATGCATACTTGGATGCATATCTGCTATTTTGTCCTATGATTACATTGAGAACTGCTTTGATAACATACTTAAAGATAAAATCATCTGCATGAAATAAATGCAATCTCCATGCATTTCCCATGATGCTTTCCACTATAAGAAATGTGAATCTCTGATGTTATTATACTGATGCTAACATGCAAAGTAGGCAAGGCAACACTAGTATTTCATACGAATATTTTCTTACATCTTATTACTATCACTGTTTTATGATGACAGTAGTAGCTGATGTGAGCACAGATGTCAGGGTTATCTTCTTGTGATGTGGATCATACTTAACATTTTAACATTCTAGGCTTTGCTTGGGAGTGCCTTCTGTGTGGAGTCTGCATGTCCTCCCCGCGGTTGGGTAGCGTTCGAAAGACATGTGTGCGTAAATGGGCGTGTCTTAGTTTAAGGTTGGGCGTCGAGCTGGCACCTCGGCATTTTGTAAAAATCTACTGCCAATCATTAGCGGACCGGAGTTCCGCTGTGGCGACCCCTTACCAAGAAAAAGCCGAAAGACAAACAACAACATAAAAGAACTATGCAAATTTTTTTCATAAAATGTGATCTATTATATATATATATATATATATATATATATATATATATATATATATATATATATATATATATCAATATGGCTTCTTAACCTATATTATTAAAAGTGTTTACTTTTTATATACCAGTGCAAAACAATGTTCTCCGGTTCATGTCCTAAAACACTCGATGACTAAAACTGAAACAATGCTTCACTGTTTAGAACAATTATTACAGCCAACCTACTTCAGTCTTAAATGTAATATATTTTTAGGTCTTTCAGAGTTGCATGTCTTTCAGCTTTTCCCGGTTAGGGGTCGTAACAACTATAAGTGTATATATATATATATATATATATATATATATATATATATATATATATATATATATATATCTTAAAAATTGATACAAAGTATAAGCTGGTTTCAGAAACATGTTTTCTGCCAAAGAACCAATATATTCCAAAACCAAAAAGAAATGCATGTCTTCATTGTCATCGTATCTGAAGTTCTATGCAATGCTAACCTGTTGGCAGCATTTTTGTTATTAATATTTTTAATTGGTTCTATCCCATTCTCATTGAATTTAGATGGACACATCACATGGGTTTTTGTTTTCTGGCTAAGCTTTCTCTTTCCTACAATGTATATTTGGTGACCAGGAGGTGAGATTACAATGAACAGCCCTCTCTTTGATGACATCCTTTCCTTTCATCTAAAGTGAAGGCAGTGTGAAGCTGCAACAGTTATAAAGCGGGATTTGAAATCTCAGGGGGGTGTAGTAGTAGTCTAATGGGCTGGGCTGGGCTGGGCTGTCGATTAGGCTAGATAGGTTTTCCCAGTCTACGTGGTTGTGATATACTTGACAAGAATTTCTTGCGGAGGGAGCTATTCAAGGTGGGATACCCAGTAAAGTAGTCAATTTTGTCAGCAAGAGCTTGGACTTTAGTTGAGTTTCTCTGAGAACGGTATGCTTGGAAGGTTGAGAGAGCTTTGCTTGTTTTGATGAATTTTTCAAGCTTTGTCTGCTTGTCTACTGAGTTGTTTTTTTCTTTGCAGTGATAACCATGGTGTTGGTTTACCTTTAACAGTTTTCTTTTTTAAGTGTTGATGCCTAGAAATGTGTGCTTCAAGTGGTTAAAAGCATTGTCCAGATGGATATGTTTTTGGATGCTCCAGTTGTTAAGTCTGAGACACACCTTGAACACTCTTTGTTAAATCTTTAAAAGGTTTCTGTTTTTTGGAGGAGTACTGGGACTGGATGTGAAAGTTGGTTTAATGGGTCAGATAGCATCCCATGTTGTAATATGATAGCAGAGTTGTTTGCTACGATCCAATAAGTGAAGGATTCAGAGTCTGAGGATTTAAGTTTAGCTGGTGCAGACATTAAATGATGATGCAAACTGCATTTTAACAACTAGGCTTGTTAAACTCCACCCCAGAGTTTATACACTTTACTATCAGTTCTAACCATAACTGTTACCAATTTTAAATTCAGAATAAAAGAAACAAACTAAAAAGAATCATCACTTTGGGACTTCTGACAACTGTTTTAAGTTGCTTAACTTCATTACAAGAATGGACCGCACTCCCGGATCAGTATTCAGTTACAGATCATGTATGCCTTAATGCTTCAGTGTCTGACATCTGTCAAATGCTCTTTTCTGCTTTCATAGCGTCTCATGAATTACTTCCTTCTTTAGTTCATATCAGGTATTCTGATGCTTACGTATGCTTGGGCATATTTTCTCTTGCCTGTTTACTTCCATTACTTTTGGAAGTATTTTGATATCCTTGCTCTAAATTTTTAGCTTGTGCATGCATGTCTATATTTTATGATTTTTATGTCAGTCTATACACAGGAGACACTCACTAGATGTGTCAGTCTATACAAAGGAGACACTCACTAGATGTGGCTACTTCATTAAGTAAAGTAAGTAATGTTACTTTACGAATTGGGACTTTTACAAAGCGGTCTTCTCTGTATTTCAGTTCTCCAATTTTTTTAATGATGTGATAAGAATCAACCTCATTCCCAAGTCAGGGCTTAGTTAACCTTTATGATAATCAGTACTGCTTCAGTCTTTCATATTCTCCAAAAGGGCTCCTCTCAGCCTTTGCAATGAATCTAGAATTGCCTACTTCCTTTGTAAATATAGCATTAACTGTACTAGCAAACTGTTTAAATGTGCTTGAGAATTCTGTTAAGACTGGTTGCTCCCAGCGGTACTAAGCTGTCATGGTATCCTTGTCCCACATTAATGTATTTTTGTACATCTTGATATTTTATAATGTTATATGCAGAATGTTATAGTTTACTCTTATGGAAATTTCAATAATCTTTCCTAGTTTTATTTTTTCTCTCCTTTTATCACTATTGCATGAGAGATATGGCTCTAATTGTTACATGTGTATTTTCATGACAACAGTCATACTTCAGTCTTTGATGTTTGCAAGCGTGTTCTTCTCTGTACCAGCAGTGTACCCAGAAATGCCTCCTGCTGTAGTTCATTTTGTGGTTTACATATTTAAGTAGAAATGGAAGTTATTTTTAAGACCTCATTGCTCTTCATAATTCTGGAGCTGTACTTATTTCACAAGGCTATATTTTTTGACATGGTTTAGTTATTGTTTTTTATGCCTTTAAGATGATGTGATTATGAGATGGGGCATGACTTTTATATAAAAGCTTCTGCATTTTTGAGGTGCGGGTTTTATCTGATGAGGTCTGGCATTGGTTTCAAGATGAGAAACGCTTAATAAAATTTTAGTTTGTTGCGTGCTCCACAAAGTCATTGCTTCTGCTTTTCCTGTAGTTTATGCAAGCTAAAACATGCTGTTAGACTCCAAAACAAAACAAAACAAAACAATTTGTTAAGAATTGAAGCAATAATTATAAATATAAGAAAGCTATGACACATTTATCAAAGTGCAACTGAGTAAAAATTCAGATACAACATCCAATATACTTCTACATGCAGTGTGAATACTGAAATGGCTGAATTACCCAACATTATCTTTTGCCAGTGACTGTTAAGTCATTTCTCATGGTCTTTATTTTGCTATGTAGACCACCAGCATCTTTGGTAATCATTTATGCAGAAGTTTAATCTTTATATCATTGCTTCATGTTTATCTAACAAAGGAAAGAAATCCAAGTTGCTACATTTTTTTAACTGGCAAATGATGCAATTAAGGCATCTAATACATTTAATTTTGTTAAAGAACAGCATTCTGATTTGGTTGTTATTAAAGACAACTTCCAGCAGTCAGCAGTACCATAACCCAAAAAAGACCTTGCCATATATTCATGATTTTCTTCACTAGAAATCATGGTTCAAGCAGGTACGGGCCAATGCATTCAACAGCTTCAAAACTTTTACTTAAAACACAATTAAAACACAGGAATGAGCGCTTTCGGGACCAAGCCCTTCTTCAGATACAAAACTCAAATGAAACTGCAGTTTTTATATAACTCTTCAGTTAACATTCAGTACTGCACCCTCCTTTTCTTTAGTGCAGGTCTTAAAGGTATAACCCCATTTAAACCTGGGATTTTGTATGCTGCTAGCTCAATGATCCATTTAGTTTCATTCACCTCTGTCTCATTAATCAAATCACCTCCCCTTTTGTTTTTATTTGCACATTGGTGCATACTGCTGCCCAAAGGTCCAAACCCAGAAACGATAAGCAACAGAACAAAACAAACAAGGTAGGACCACCAAAGCTATAAAATCCAGTTTATTCCAAGAGTGAAACCAAAGGGATAAGCATTTTCCCATGGAGTAACCAGGCTTCATCAGATCTCAAAGTACAATGTCAAGCACTCAGTTTAAATAACAAAACTAAATACTTAATTAAAATCAATTAATATCAAGTTATAAAACATGAACACATCAATTAAGCAATTGCAAAACTGCTACAGAAAACTCACTTAAAGGGCTGTGCCTCTAAGGCAGGCTTAATCCTCACATAGCTATTCAAGCCTGGATAAATATGTGCACGTAGCCTTTTAATTCAACAGATTCAAGGTAATTATTGGCATTATCCCCTCTTGGATTATCAAATACAAGTTGCAACACCTTAAAACTGAAACTATGTGTATTGAACTCAACAATGTGTTTGGCCAAAGCATTCTGTATGTTAAGATTCCTAATGTCATATAGATGGTTATAAATCCTGTCTCTCAACCTTCTAGACATTTTGCCAACATAAAAACATTCTCAGCTATTGCAATTAGCAAGATATAATAGGTTGCAACTATCACAAGTGGCATAAAATCTAGGAAGAAATTTAAAGTCCAATATAGGTGTGTGGTGGCAGTATGTAGGTTGTTAGTGAAAAGTGAGAATAGCAGATGACCAAGGATAGCAGTTTTAAGATAGATTGGTATTTGCTTTACTATTGGTCCTAATTTCTGTTCTATATAGATAGACATGGTCTCAGTTGCCCACTCACCTCCTGCAACTATAGGTCTAATGGGGGGTGGATGTATAAGCTTATGCACCTTTGGTAGACCCCTAATGCAAGGGATAAGTGGATGTTCTATGTGTAGATAACAATATAAACTATAATCTATTTGTCTACACATTAAGAAGTCATAAAGGTTATCATGAACCTGTCTAAGAATATTCATTAGGTGGGGAGCATCTATACAAACATAGGTATCAACATCTTGCAACAACTCATAAAATGCTTTGTTATAATCTTTCCTATTCATAAGTACAATCCCCCCACCTTTGTCTGTTGGTCTAATCGCTAAAGCTGTATTACTTTGCAAAGACCATAAAGCTTCTTTCTCATTAACAGTTAGATTAAAATAAGAACAGTTGTTTTTTGTATATAGTTGTTTGTAGATGTCCCTTTCACATGCTTTTACAAAACAATCTACATGAGGTGGCAGTACAGGTGTATACAAACTTCTACGTTTCAGAGAAATTTCAGTTTGTTGACTTAAGTCTTTATCGTGTAACAGTTTTAGGCTAACATTACGCCCCATACATCCTTAGGTCAGTAAGCAGTTCACTCCCATTCGTACCTGATGAGGGAATAAAGGATAAACCTTTATTCAACATGGATGTCTCCGCCATAGGTAATTCATGTTCCGATAAATTAAAAACCAGGTTATTTATCTCCTGGTTCTTCTGTTTGTATTGTTTTTCTCTCCCGAGTACTTTCTCTTCAGACGGCCCAATTCAATGTTGAGCTGCTGCCAGCTTTTGAGCAATTCAGGATGAGCATCTCCAAAGGTCGGCATACACAATACTCTCATCCCTCTAAGGGTGACATGGAAATGCAGGCTAGCTTCTAAATGCTGATGCTGCAGCTTATACAGATCAATTTCAAACTTTTTAAGTAAGGTATTAAATTCTTGTAAATGTAGAATATGCCAATTCCGTCTAATAATTTCTAGCATGACTGCATTATCATTGGCATATTCTGTTATAAAACTAAGTTTCATATCCCTGTAATGTCTGGAGTCGTCTTCTTCTTTCGGCTTTTCCCGGTTAGGGGTCGCCACAGCGGATCACCTGTCTGCTCATGATTGGCAGTGAGGTTTTACAGTGTCGAGTTGCCAGCCCGGCACCCAACCTTCCACAGAAGGCACACACACACTCACACCTAGGGCCAATTTAGTGTGTCCAATCCACCTACTGCATGTCTTTGGAATGTGGGAGGAAATCGGAGCACCTGGAGGAAACCCACGCAACCACAGGGAGGACATGCAGACTCCACACAGAAGGCACCCCAGCCAAAGATCGAACCGGAGAACCTCTTGCTGTGAGGCGACAATGCTAACCACTATAATTCAATGAATATGCAAAGCCATTTTTAATGAATATACAGAGCCATTTACAGATGGCTTCATGTCCTCAAACACATCCTTCTTGGCCCTATCCAATATCATGCGGGTATAGCCCCTGTCTACAAACAACTGTTCTAAGGTATTAATTCCATCATAAAAACTGTTTGCTCTCTACAAATCCTCTTCATTCTATGATATTGTCCCTTCACTATATTTGGGAATATGAACCTGGGATGCATGCTGCTGAATTCTAGCAGATTATTTCTCCAGTATGGCTTACGAAATAAGCCGGTGCTAAGGACCCAGAGTCATCCCCATGTACAGTAACATCTAAGAAATCAACCTTTTGTGTGGATGATGTCATGGTAAACTTCAGGAAATCAGTCATGGACTCTAGATATTTAATATTTGGCTCATACTTTTGGTCTGTTCCTCTTAAAATTTGTAGTTTTCTGGCAAATCAGTGAGAACTGAATTCTCTAAATAATGATAGCTCTTAACGTTTCAGTCTTCCTATCTTTCAGGAAACACATAACACAAAACCCTATTTTTGCAACTTTCTAAGATTATACAAGCAATATTTAAAATGTGTCCCTGGTTTTGGGACTTTGCCCCCCAAATAAATGTTGGCTTTTTCCAGATTTCTTGGGTTGTGAATTTGAGAGATTCAGTTGATCGTCAACTGGATTTTACCAGGAGCTGAGAGTTTCAGGGGAAGAGCAGCTTAATATACTTATGCTAAGTTGTTTGCATTGTTAGTGGCACAACAGGTAGTATAATTGCTTTTGATGCAGAAGGCTGTGGGTTCTACTCCCACAGTATGCAGAGTGATCACTGATACTGTACTGTGTTGTACTTTAATGGGAGTGGATGCTGCATTGAATTTCTTCTTTTAGAGGAGTTACTTAGTAACTATGAACCCATTATCAGCTTGCAATCCATTCCCCATTGCAAAATTTCTAGCTTATCATTTTTAAATGTAGCATAGGCAATTTATTCTTCAAGGGCAACAGGCACTTTATTTGTAGATGAAAGATGAAACAATGAAATATAAAGTTGTTTGCTAGCAGCAACCTCTTCATTAGTTACAGATCCCTTTAATGTGGAATTATTTAGATGACTTACTTCTGCAGAGATTTTGCATATTTACTGATATTGGTGAATTGTAATGACAGAAGTCTGAGTGGCCTTTTATGGTTGAAATTTTCTGAAATGGGTAGTTTTGTGATTATTGGGTCATACATTTTGTTTCATTGCTCACTAGAAGACTGTTCCAAGCTACAAATTTAAAACACATTCTAATAAATGGTGCTGTATTATAAAAGGACTATAATTTAATACAATCAGGTAGGTGAATCAAAGGGGCAGCCATGGTGGTGCAGTGGTTAGCATTGCCGCCTCACAACAAGAGGTTCTCTGGTTTGATTCTTGGCTGGGGTGCCATCTGTGCGGAGTCTGCATGTCCTCCCTGTGGTCGCATGGGTTTCCTCCGGGTGCTCCGGTTTCCTCCCACATCCCAAAGACATGCTGTAGGTGGATTGGACACTCTAAATTGGCCCTAGGTGTGAGTGTGTGTGTGTGTGTGTGTGCCTTCTGTGGAAGGTTTGGCGCCGGGCTGGCAACTCGACACTGTAAAACTCCACTGCCAATCATGAGCGGACAGATGATCCACTGTGGCGACCCCTAACTGGGAAAAGCCGAAAGAAGAAGGAGGAAGGTGAATCAAAGAATGTATACATATATGCTTCCCCACAGGATGCAGGAGATCAAAATAGGGGAAGAGACCATTAACCAATGGTGCCCCCCAGGGTTCGGTGCTGAGAGATTCTGTTTGGCATATACATCTCAAAAGTAAAAGGAAATACCAAAGGGCTTTTGGCGATTAAGTTTGAGATGACTGCAAGCTGGGAGCAGTTATTGAATCCCCAAATGACTTAACCATCATGCAGGAATGTTTGCCCCAAACAATAACTTGTGTCAGAATCACGAATTGAAACTAAACGCCAAGATATACATTATCATATCCTTTGGGAAGTCATCTACTCCAGGAAACTGCCAAATTGGCAATGACCCCTGAGAACTGACCCAGTTATTTGGCATTTGGGAACTTGTGTGTACAGTGACCTAACTTTTGACCAACATGTGCCCAGAGTCACAAGAAAGTCTTTCTATATTATACAGCTTATAAACAAATTGATTGTGACTAGATCTAGAGAAGTTATTATCCCCCTTTACAAAGCCCTCATTAGGTCAGTCATTTTATATAATGCCCACTTTGGCATGTATCTGTCCAGACCCATGCAACAATTGAAATACCCACAGAGATACCTTACTAAAAGGATACAAGTCCAAACAGTAGGTCTTGCATGGACCACCTCAAAGATTTATCACTATACTCAGTATCCTACAGAGTGCTTACAGGTGATATGTCTGGCATACAAGGAATCATCCAACCTAATACAGATGGACCTACTGAACACCAGCAAGTCAAATAGCATCAGTGATACTCAGTCCAGGTATCTAAACTGAATGTTGTGGAGAGATAGATATATATCACAGAGGCTACCACTGTTCCCGAACAGACTATCCATTCATGTAAATAAAGCTCATCCCTGTCCATATTCAAAGGCAACTTGGATCTAAGGATGGGTAATAGAAAATCTACTCCAGCACTGTCCCTCATGCCACTAATGGATAGAGGCAGTTCCTAAATGCTGCATCCCTTACATAGGCCCCCACAAATTATCTAAGGAATGATCACAGTTATTCTCACTAGGGCTAATGTACAATTATCAGCCACGGGATGGGTAAGATCAATCAGGAAATGTTAATTCAAGGACCAAAAGGGAACTGGTTAAGCTTAATATGTCCTCCAAGTGAACCTATGTTGTGGTAGTAAATAGTTTTTTAAAAATTGCCCTTTTTAGATCACTAAGTGCACCTGTCACCCTCTGCCCCCCCCCCCCCAGTCTTAAACAGCTTCCAGCGCCTATGGAGGAAGCATTAGCACTTCACATGAAGTGTTATATAATGGCGTATGTGCAATGTTGTTACAATGCCTGCAAGCTATTCATATCCCCTTCCAGGAGTTCAGTTACATGGACATTTGACTAATGATACATATCATTGAGAGTGCAAAACAAAAGCACTTGTACCCAAGTATGTCAGTCCCTTTGTGTGAGTAGCAGGGAATCAATTCCTTGCGAAAGTACTTGAGTATTCTCTGTGTCCTCTATCTGAACTACACCAACTAAACCCACACGTATTTCAGATAATAGATGAATCAGATGGTATACCATTAGAAGTGCCATTCATCCTTGATTCAGCTTGACAATTCCAAGCAACTCTGGGACCAAGGTGATGAAAGCTGCTCTAGCTAGAAAGCTCACTGTTAAGGTGTGAGGATTTTTTTTTTGTAAGGGAAGATGACTTCCATAAATAATAATTTCCAAATTGTTTACGTCTGCAGTGAGGTAAGAGGAGCCTGAAGGATCATTAGGTATTGACTTTAGCTGCCGAATATAGATTTGCTGCGTGAATGAGCAGTAGATGTTTTGATTGGGGGAGGGCTATTTTATACTACTTTATAGGGAGGACTGTAACTAAAAGCCAGAAGTTATTTTAGTTGTTAAGGGGTAGGAATCTTACTTTATCAATCCTTTGGACTACATGGGACAATTAAGCATGACAGGAAAGTGGCACATATATGTATGTGCTTCTCCTCTGTCAGACTGTGCCATTATTCATGTTTTTTATTAGAAATTAGAAAGAAGAAACTGGGGTGGGTTAAAATTAAATTGAAAGATACAATGACAAAAAAGAAAGGTTTATTTAAAATGTTGAAGATGA
This sequence comes from Protopterus annectens, assembly GCF_019279795.1. Classification (NCBI taxonomy): domain Eukaryota; kingdom Metazoa; phylum Chordata; order Ceratodontiformes; family Protopteridae; genus Protopterus; species Protopterus annectens. The sequence continues at coordinate 581,694,824 of NC_056750.1, forward strand.
AAGAAAGCAGTGTAGGTATGAACATGACGAAGCAAGGAAAAAGTTAGCATCTTGATGGAATACTAAAGCAAGTTTTAAAATTAATAAGAAGGAATCCATTAAGATTTTTTATGTATGTAGGTGAACGATTTTTTTCTTCATTAATAATAAAAGGGAGACTTCCATGCTGTAGGGGGGATAACAGAATAGGTAGTGTCTGATAACAGGTGGATAAGGTAAAAAGAAAAAGTTAGGAAGGATCTTATTAAACATAAAGAGAATAGAGGAACAAGGTCTAATTATCTACCAAAACCTCAAAAACATAACTAATACACTTAAGAGTCACACACAGCCGAACTATTTATAGGGCCTGTTGTTACTGGTAAAGTCGAAGTATATTGGACAGTTACTCTGCCTAAAGGGGGTGGAGTGGGGTGTCAGGAACTGAACTCGGTAAGTACAGCCCAAGCAATCTCACTTCTGTAGCAGGAGAAGGGTAGGGAAGTATACTAAGGAAAATTAGTTGGATTCCTAAGGGTATACATCCAAGGCAGAAAGAATAACTTTGTCCTTGTAACCCATGGGGATTTTAAATATATCCTTAAGTAGTTTTATGGTGGAATCATGTTAAGGGACCCCAGCAGAGAATAGTATGCCTAGCTTTTGGCTAAGTGTTTGAGTTGTGTTAACACAGGGGACTCGCATATAAACCAGATGGGACTTGGAAGAGTAGCTAATAAAATAGAGCAGAAGCAGCTCCGTTTTCTGTACCAGCACTGAAGTGTCACTTCCAAGCATCCATATCAGGAGTGTAGCCATTTTTTTTATCAGTTTGCCAAATTCTTTATACATTGTCTCTCTAATGCCTGCAGGTTTACTGAACTAAATAATGTCAGGCCACCAGTAATAAGTGCTTTTGTTCCATTATTTTAAGCTGGATAAAATGATTAAGGAATTTCTTATAGTAGAATAATTATAAGGTCATAAATTCATCACATTATATTTTATAATAATTTATTTTAAAGGTAGATTTGAAATTGATGTTACCCCTTAACATTTTGCAATATATATATATATATATATATATATATATATATATATTTTTTTTTTTTCAACATGATTATTTTTTATAGTATCTTTCTGGGTTTTTACAGCTTGTAGAAAACACTTTTGGAATTAAGTATTTTTCACTGGTTTTCTTGTTTTACACAACTGTTCTTACGCATCTACAATTTTTTAACAAAACTATTTTATATTCAACATTATTAAATATTTTCATTATATGCTGTTGATTTTGACCAACAGGTTCGTGAAGATGTGTGTTTTTATTGTTGTTAAAACCACAATAGAAAATGGTGTTGTAATGAGTTAACTGATTAATGTTGTCAAGATCTTGATTGGTTGAAACTACTATTTAAATATAGAATTTTTAGTTGTGAGTTGCCCGAAGAAGTTCAAGCTTACAATAAAGGAACGAAAGCACTTATCACTGGTAGCCTGTCCTTGTCTTCATTTTAGAGCATCTTCTGGTTTTAGTTTGTTTTGATAATCTTTTTCATTGAATTTGAGCTAAATAATGTGCGCAAGCAGTTCAGTTTGTTGCAAGAGTCAAGAGCAAGTGTTACGTTTTTTCAAAGAAAAATATTAGCAAGCACCCTGTTACTTTAAATAACTATTTCTGTGTGGCAGAATCATTTTGGAAGGGGTGGCTATTTATTCTGCATTGTTTCATTCAATATCTGTATAATGATCTGGTCATGCAGAAAGCAGCTGTAAGAGTTTATACGCTGGAATTCTATGTCCTCCTGGCCATGGGTAGTAAGCTAGGAAAGTGCATGGCCAGAAGAAACTATACTATACTTGTTTTTCATAGAAACAAATTCCAGTCCTTGAAATTACATTCTTACCTAAATATACTGTCTTCATTTTTAATTTCTTTAAATGTTCACAGTTGGAATGCCATTTTAATTCACAAGTCAAGGCAAAGGTAAAGTTCATGACATCAGTATTGCTTTAAGTCTTGATGTTTGCCATGAGTGCTCTCCTCAACTCCTAGCATTGCTTCCATCTGCAGGTCACATAGGGTTACCTATATGGATTGCATACTTAAATATACATGGAAACTCTTCTTTTTTAAGCCTAATTACCCCAAGTACTACTGGAACTATCTGAATATCCTTGTTTCACATTGCACTAGTTACTGTTTGCATATGGTTGTTCTACAATTTTCTCTCTCCCATAGACACTATTGTCATTAGGTATGGTTATTTCAGTCATTATCAAGCCCTTTTATCTCATTCTTACCTGAGGTTCCTGTATCACATCAACCCCCTTTTTCTCATGCTTACCTGGGGTTTCTGTGTCACATCCAAGATTACTCAATGTGACGAAAAGAGCTAGCTGCTTATGGTTAAAAATTGGCTTATTGTGCAATTATTTCAGTAGTTAATGCTAATTTTGTCTTGTATTCAATTACATTAACTTGATTTTTCCCTCTGTATTAACAGTTGGTGTTAGATTATCTTAAGCGATCATTACCTTTTCATTTTGATAATTATTTGTGATTTATGCTTTCACTGCTTCTCAGCTACTTCTATGTTTTACTTTTGTAGCTTCCAGTATATGTCTTGCCACACTGTTGTGTTTTGCACTATACAGACCCTCAGTCATGCATTCAAGATACTCAAACACTTAGTTTGTAACTATTTCAGGTTCAAGTTCTGTACTAGGGAGACTGCATGTGTCAGTACCAATATCTTCCCCATTTTTGTAGATTTTGTGAATCATCTCATACACAGACTACTAGTTTGAGTTGCCACTATCAGGCTTTGATCCTCTGGCCTAAGTTCACCTCTGCTTTTGATGAACATACAATTGTTCCAACAGTCATCTCTATTTGATATTATTAACTGCAGCTTTCTGCTTTTCTTTCTTTTGTTTTTTCCTAGTGTTGAGCCTTTCTGGTGCTACTAGTTCCTTGCCCATGTCTTAACCGATTTCTATACACACTCCATTTTGAAAATTCTATGCTAATTTCAGGATGGATATGATTCTACCTTTATTTCATCATAATTTAGATATTTTTGTGTCCTCTCAGAATTTCTAAATGCACAGTGTCCCTGATTAAGTGTGTTCATTTTCTGTAGATGGGACATCTCAGATTTCTTCACTTTCAATGACTTGATTTGACAGCCAATAAGAGAGACTTCCTGCAGTTGTTGTAATTAATTCTGACCAATAGGGAACCTGCAATTGAGCACTAGCAAAGTCTTTCTCCTTTTCTGGTCTTAAACAAAAAAAAAAAAAAGAGAGAGAGAGAAAGAGCAGTGCTGAAGACATCGTCAGTTCATATTAGTGAGAATCTGGTAAGTAATTTATTAACTGTATGCAGTATATTTCATGTGTGTGTTATAGCACTACCTGTCATGTGTTCCTGCTTTCGCCTCGTATTTTGCTCTCTCCCTCAACAAGAAAAAAAAAGTGTCATTTTTGAGTAAATCACTGAGGATTATACTCAGCCAGTAATGCCAATCATTACAGTTTCATATATCTTATTAGTCGAAGAAAGCATATTGATGCAACACCTGCTGTTCTATTAACTTTTAAAGAGAATTAGAGAAATATACTAGTTCCTTTATTTGGATATAAAGTAGTTCCTTTATTTGGATCTAAGTAAAATAGTTCCTTTATTTGGATCTTTATTCCCATATTATTTTGGCTTTGTAAAGAATTCCTGAGCTAAGAAACTAAAGGTCTTTTTCTCATAAAAATATGTATTTTCTTTCAAATTATAGATTGCAGCCATTAAATAATTTCAGACTTCATATGTTTCAGAAAACAATGGATAATGCAAAACTTTTGATCTACCAACTTTCTTAGTATGTAAGAAAATGTTTAAAATCTGTCCCTGAGTCTGGGTCTTTGTTATTCTTTTTTTTTTTGGTCCCTCACAACTCATGTTTACTGCTTGGACCCCAGTACCCAATGTCCACACCAGGTTTACCAGCTAGTCTCCACCCCCCTCAAGAGTTAATCCATTACCGCTGGGGCCAGTTGTGGAGCTTGAAGGTTTCCTGGGGCCTTGGCTTGTCTGTGCTTCAATCCAGGGAGATTTTTTTATGACCTACTTCCTTTCCCACCCCTCATGGTTGTGGATTACATCCAAGGGGAACTCCTCTCCTTGAACTCTGCCTTCCCTTAGGAAGCATATTAATGTGCACTGTCCCATGTTGAATGGGCACACCCAATCCCTTGCCTGCCACTCCATCTGTCACCCAAACCACCAATCAAACTTGGGTTGGCTGGGCCGTAGTCAGGGATTTATCCCTCTATGTCACTGGAGTGGCTGGATCTTCTGATTCTTGATAATAAGAAGTTGGGTCCATTGGTTGTTCTGTGTGATTCTAACAAAAGCAAGTTGAATTACATTTCTAGGCTATTAGTTATATATTTATGCATTAATCTGATCTCAAGGAACCATGTAAGATATACATAGTTATGCATGCAGCTGTAAATGGTGGTCACATATGCTTTTGTGCATGTGTGCGAATACGCACACTCATTTATGCATGAAAATGGCATAGATCCTGGCTATCTTAGGTTTGTCCTACTATTTTTGGTTTGATCCTCATAAAAGTTGTGGTTTCCTGGCACAGTATTACTGAATGCAGTCACCAGATAATGCCAGACTTGTGAGTTTGGAACTTCATATATTTCAGAAAATGCTTAATAATGCAAACCCTATTATACAGTTAGACAGTAAACTAGTGTAACAGAAATATTTACAATCTGCCACTCATTTTTATTTTTTGCTCCTGACTCTCTTGCCAAGCAGTTGAGAAGGTATGGGAGGTTCAGCAGGTTGCACTGTCTGGCTCTAGCATGAAATTAACTTTCCTTGCTGGATTGCTGACATAGAACATAATTCTTTGTCATAAGTCATAAACATATTTTTGTGAAATCAACTTTTATTTGCAGTCTTGCAGGCAAAGGACTTATTTTTGTTAGGCACCAAATGAATATTTTGATAACACACAAAATTGTCCATTCACTAAACAATACATTTCATGTACAAATACTAGTTCTTTCAAATCACGAACCAGATGCAATACAGTAAAACATATCTTCTCCTTTCCTATCAGCTTGTTTCTCCCATTTGTCTTCTTCCCCCATCAAATTGTTTGTATCCTCAGTATTAGCGACACTGCCTTAACCCATTCCAAATGCTTCACATAGCATTTATATTAGTAACAGTCTCACCTGTTTCAGGAGAACTTGTTTTGCATTTGTGATCTTATACTTGAAGGCATTAATGTTGCATAGGTAGGACACTGCTGGGGAGATAATAGACTGCCCAGTGGTGTTGTGAGGCTGGAATCCATAGGCAGAGTGGCATCTCCTCCCTGGAAGGCCTATTTCTCCTATAATGTTCACTCTTCAGGGCATTATAGTTCTTTAAAAATGGTTTATCTCTCTCAAATTGGTTTGTATTTGTTTTATTATTAGTACATACACATTTTATATATTTTTAATATAAAAAAGTTCCTCAGCCTAACATTCACAGCTGCTGTAGAAGATGCAATTGCTACTGAAAAATATATTTTATATCCAAAAATACATATTTTTATTATGTATATAATATCTAAACACACTCACAGAGTGATTTTCAACTATATACAAACTAACAGATGAAGTGGGAGAGAGTGAGTCTCTCACATAAATGCAGAAACTAAGATGTACAAACATATATACATGCCGCGGCACAGACAGACATATGCACACACATAAATGTACCCAGCATTACAGACACTTTCTTGACAGTCTATGATGTCCCACTGCGATGAAAGGAATGGGAAAAAAATAGTACAAAGCTGTGCATCTTCTTCCTCCTATGTATCTCAAGCGTCCCTGATCTTCCCTCACATTTTGTTCTGTACTTTGAAAAATATGTGATTTTCTGGTAAATACCTGAGGGCTGCAATCAGTCAACTTATTACATTATAGTTTCATATTTCTTATGGTTCAGAAAAAGCATGTTAATTAAACAAAAACAAACAAACAACAACAAAATAAAACTCTTGTTCATTGGTTTTTGTGTCCCATTATAAATGGCTTTGCCCAGAGTTTTTTTTCTTTTGATTTTTTTTTAACAATGTCACAGGTGCACATACAAACCAACCATTGTAAACATTTTTAATAGGTTTACTGCTTTATACATATATGTTTTCTTTTATATAGCAATTAGCATTCACTCTAACACTCCATTAATTGTTCAAGTCCAGCCTTTACATTTCACTTCTCTCCCGGACATTATTTTGGTGGTCTTGCCCTCACAAATTCCATTTATTTCTGTTTAATTTGCTCTTTCCTTTATCTAAATATCTGACTTGGAATTCTTTTATGTCCTTTACACTAATTAACAAAGCAGGTATGGTCGGTTTAGATTTGATTTCTATTTTCTATTAATTGCTTTTTTGGCAGACATCAGCAACTTAGAAAGACCTTACTATGTCTTAGTATTTCAGATCCTATATCCTAGTGCAAAAGAATTATGTCCTTAGTTACGATCATTTGCTCCTCCATTTCTGACAAAGTACACTATAGGTTTAAAATATGCCATTTTTACATTCTCATAAGCATGTTCCCAATTATATTTCTCTCTTCCATCACACACCTCCAGCAACTGCTCTCTACCTGTGGAAAAAAATTCTAGAGCAAAGAAGTTAAGAAGTATATACAAACAACATGCACATAAGCATACACACACAAACACACACACATACACATCATAACTGCAATGCCTTTATTTTCCTCTTCCCGTGATCAATAAATATGGATTTTTAAACTGCATTTAACAAAGTGAAAATAAAATGGTCAGTCCTTGTAATTGTGCTACAGTTACTTTTATTACCCAAGTAATTATTTTTTTTATTATATTTATTTTTTTTTTTACTCTTACTGATCTGCTGCTTTTAATGTGCTTTATGGTGGCCTAGTATGCTATACTGAAGCCATGGGGACTTGATAAAGGGCTTTCCTTTTACATTAATACCCTGTTGGAGCACATCTGTTCTCCAACAGTTATTGCATGCAAGTTATACCCATCTTCGAAATAGAAAATAATTCTCTTTTCTACCTCATATGTATTTTTGGCAATATTATACTGACATAGTCTATTTACCTAGCAATCAAAACATAATTAGTTTATTGACATGGAAACCAAATGTAAATTGTCACTGATTCCATTGTTGTTCAGAGTATCTGCACACATCATGGATTCAGACATTTTCAAATACAGTTTAATTAACCTGCTCAGCTCTGTTGGAGATCCAGCTGAAAGTTTTTCCTGCATCAGTTGAACTTGTATATCTGTTGTCTTTTGACAACAGATGTATTTCTCTGTGACACCTCAAACATGTATTTTCATATTATACAGAAGTAGTACATTATAAAATGTATACATTTTCAAGAAGGAATGTTCACTTTTTTCAAATCTCACTAGCTTTCTGCTTAATGATCATTTGTCAACCTGTTGAGCATGAGAAGCTCACTATCCTCAACTTCCATCTTTTGCTTCCTTACTGCAGCCATGGACAGTTCCATTAAATGACATCAATCATTCCAAATCTCTTTAAACACTGTCACTACGTCTTTTCCATTTAATGGGATTAACAGTTTGGTACTAGTATTACACCACTTTTTACATGGGATGCTCATCTTATGCCATGTTAGCACTATTTTTTTCCACATTACTCATATTTTCTACCAGACTTTCCAGATCATACTTCTTAATGCAAAACATTAACTCTACTGGCTCAAATTCCAAGCTGAGTACCAATACTGAACTTGAAATGAAGAGTTTTCCAAACAAATTGTACAGAAAGACAGGTATAGGGAGACATAACTTTTCTGCAAAGTAAAGCAGGACTTCCCAAATCAAACAATCATTTTATGAAAAGTTTAAGACTGTCAGTAGTTGCAATAATGTTTACATCTATAGTTAGGCTTACTTAATGTATCTTAGAATATTACATAAAAAGCATCCATGACTGTATTACTTCAGATTACACAAACCACACTCCTAGATATCAATGTTTGCTTTAAACATTCTCATTCCAAAAGATATAAAACATTGATCCAAGTTAAGCTTTCCCAAATGTCATCAGTTCCTGTAAGAATGGTTATACTTGATTAAAGTCAATATAGCAACTTACAGTAAAGATAATAAATGTCATATAGCTTACCACTTATTTTTTCCAGTAACTGCCCTCTAATATGTATCGCCAGTTAATTCTCTATAAAGAAAACATAATAATACCAATTAAACCTTACATAATGACAACAAACTAACTATATCAACATCATTCATTCATTCAAGTGTCTTAACATACACTTTTTAAACTTGAGATGTGCAATATTTCACTGATTAGCAACCAAAAGTCCATGGAAAAATAAAGCCCTTACAAAAATAGCTATAACAAATTAACAAAAATATGTATTGAAGTTTTTCAAAGAATAAACAAAAAAATCACTCTCTTTACATATTAGTAAGTAAATTAAAAAAAAAAAAAAACAGAATATTCATCCAGCTTGAATATTTTCTTGTTTAAATCTTCTGGCATCTCAGCATTTCAAATTCTCAGGGAGAATGAAAACTAAACCACAACAATTATTTTAAATATGCAAAGACCATTCTGACTGTAGAGATTAAGGATTAAAGTACCAATTAATACTTTTAAACATTCTTAAAGCCTCGGTGAAATGAACAAAAAAGATTAAAAAATATACACTAACAAAATTACAGTAAAATACACCACTTAAGGTCCACATTAAAACCTTTACTAGATTATTAATAAAATTTCTTAATTTCTTCTAATGATCCAACTTTATGCATAGATAACTTGAATTATAAATAAGCAGATCTATAATCCCAATATACATATATAGCTATATATCTATACCTACAAACACACACACACACACACACACACACACACACACACACACACTCCTAGTCAGTCATTACGCTCCAGTAACTACAAACTCCTGTCTATCCACAAACATATCAAATCTTCAGGGCACTGTCTGTACTTGTAGCATACTGCTAAGGCCTGGAACTCCTTATCTCTATCCATCGGGTTAACACCCTCACACCACCCCCTCCCTCCCTCCCTTGTGTGAGGGAACATTCTGTTAAATGAAGTTTCTGCTGGCAGAAATTTGCATTGGTTCATGTTGCAGTGTGTTAATTGAATATGCCCTTATCTCACCACAGTTTGATCATGGAGTCAGTGTATATAATTAGCAAGATGTATTGGGGGGGTATAGGGGGAATCTCCCCTCTTCAAAAACAGTTTTCAGTTTTTTGATGTTCAATCATTACAGTTCAATGTAAAATGATCGCTATGTGTGTGTCTGCTCTTATGAGCGTTCACAGTTAGCTGATACACTCATGCATATGTATATACATATGTGTGTGTGTAAATATATATATATATATATATATATATATATATATATATATATATATATATATATATATGGGTTTAGGACCATTGAACAAAAGTTCAATACTCCAAAACCACATCTACCTTACACACTTTAGCGAAAGTGCTTTTTACCAAAAAAGCACTTTCGCTAAAGTCCCTCAAAAAAGTAAAAAAAAAAAAGCAAAAACAAAAAACACACAACTAATGATTATGCAGGGGGGCAAGCCCCCCTGCACCCCCATGTGGGGGGCTGTGTCCCCCACACCTCCCTACTTTTATATTCTCACTCCAAGATCGCACTACAGTGGGAAAAAAGGAATACTCCCTTATCCCCACTGTACTACAGTCTCAGCAACAGCCATTCCCCCATGATTTCTCTTTCATTTCAGCATACTTCTGTGAAAGTGCTTTTTTGGTGAAAAGCACTTTCATAAAAGTATGCCAGGCTGTTTCAGTTTCGGTGAAACGCCCGTTTGGGGAACAGTATGAGACCTGTATATATATATATATATATATATATATATATATATATATATATATATATATATATACACATATATATATATATATATATATATAATATATATATATATATATATATATATATATATAGACATACATATAGTTGTGTGTGTGTGTGTGTGTGTGTGTGTGTGTGTGTATATACACACACATATACATAAAAAGATATAGAGAATTACAAAATACTAACTGTTCAATATAAACAATCAGAATGGAAAATTATCTCAAATCACTGAACAACAGGCAAGGAGCATTTAATTACTCTCCCTTTGCCATTCAGCTTAGACTGTTCATCCCTTTTATATTCTTCCAGTAATTGTGTCAGGCATGCATTCCACCTCTCATCATCTCCTATCTGTTTAACCACAGATCTTTTATAATGCAATTGTAATCCTGTCTACACCTCAAATGTCTGGATACCAGCTGTTTACTTTAACCACTGCCTGGCATCATACTGTTCTAACGTCATACCATTTCATTGTCATCATATAAAATTAACAGTCCCAATAGATTCTTTAAGTGCTAAGATCAACTATATCTGAAGCAATGGAGGAACATGAATTTTATCTATTCGTAACAGAAAAGCCTGAGTACCTTTATGATGGTCAGTCATTTCCCTTCATTCTGTCAAATGGCCAGCAAGATACCAATGGGACATCACACTCCCTTTCTTATTCCTTTCTTCAGTTCTAAGGAATTAGATGCCCTCAAAAAGCAATTCCAACATCTTGCATAGAGTTTTTTTTATCAACTTTTCAGAGTTCCAGATCAGACTGCGAACATATATCTTCACTCTCCAGTTCTTTTTCCAAAATCACTTCTTTTTCATTTTCATCCAAATCTACTGTCATCAACACTAGTATCATGAAAGTCACTTTGAATAATTTTAATAATAGCAATAAAGTAGGTTTTGTCAAATAGAGGAAAAAGAAGACTTTCACCCAACTGTAGCACAAAAAATCTCATCTCAAGTGGAATAAACATTAAACCTTTTTCTGTTTTACAAATGAGGACAAAGACAGTTTGCCATGTCTGTACAATAATACATTTAGTTGGTACAATTATGCATAACCATTATGACACACTTGTGTATCAAGCTGCTTATGCTCAGCTGTCTGAAGTAAACACATCATCCCGAACATCCTGCACTTGTAACAAGTTGCCCATGTGCTCACTTGTACAATACAAGAATGTTTGTCACAGCAGTTTTTTTTGTACCTTTTGGGTATGTAAAGAGGCAGTCAGTCTACAATATGCAAGTTGCAGAACCCAAAATGAATATGGAGAATGTACAACAAAATGCAGTTTTCTTTAATCTTAAGTAAGAGTATATTTGACACCCCGATAAAGTAGACTGAGGATGCCATATTGAAGGTAAAAGAAATGATCAAGTACTGGGTGTAGCCAAAATTTCCCTGGCAATGCACTAAACTAGAAAAATAAACTGAAATAGGTTATACGCATATGCATCATCACTTGCATATCACTTCTGAGGTGTAAAGATGTGCCTTCTGTTCACTAATGTAATTAATCCTGCTGCAGTTGTGGAAGAAAAGCAAAGGTGGAGAGGTGCACGGTGAGCAGGAAGGTAGTTAATTTGCATTGTTAAGAAGCCAGTTTGAGAATATCTGGTCAAAGTGTCTTAAACGAAGAATACAAGTACCCGACTATACATGCACAATGATACAATCACTGTAGATGTGGGAAGGCAGCTTTATCGATGGCCCAATAGTGTATGCAGAAGCAGCATGGAGGCCATTTGGTCAGCTGTACAGTCAGTCACGATTCATAGAAAAAAATGGACAGAGAAAGGAACACTGAGCTTTTCCTTAGTACACCACTCCCATAAGAGGTGCACTGACCTCTGCACCTTGTACATATCAAGAGAGTGGTTGTTACAGGACAAGAGGATACCTACCACATCAGCCTGTTCACCCTTCACATTTCAGCACTGTTGTTGTTACTGAAAAACAGCAATACAAATATGAACAAAATGATATAACATGAGAATGTATCCACCATTGATAGTTGCAGTACTGTACGCAGTTGTGTGGCCACCCACAGATGTTATGTAATGGGTGTACAGAATTATAGCACATCAGCCCAACAGCTACTGTTTACATCTGTTAGTGCTGATTCTCTAAAGCAGTTCAGACACAAGAGTTATGACAATTTACAGGTGAAGGCTCACAGGGTGGGGGTAAACTAAGTAGCTTGTGTGACTTACATTCTGCAGGCTGGTGTTTGAGTACATGGTACACCCATAAGCATATTACTGGTTTGACATGTACACACCAACACTTTTGTCCTTTATTCTGCTACAATAATCATAACTCTCTCACTTATTTCCCATCAGTAGAGATAATTATCTAATTTTTATTGCACTCTGTTCTTTTCTCCCATTGTAAGATACAGCTTCATTACTCCTGTCTGGTCCATTCTTCTGTGCAATGCCTAACTTCCATTGCTCCTGTCTTGTCCATTCATCTGTGTAATGCCTAACTTCCACATACTAGATGCGCTTGGGATTTGCACTCGCTAGCAGCTAAATAACAGCAAAAGTAACATTTTACAGTGTTCTAGTAGCTTAGCTGTATTAGAACTTGATTTTATCAGTGTTCTTTGAATGTGGTGTTTGCGTTACAAAAAGTCAGCAGGTAGCCAAATTATTGCTAGACTTTGGTACTTTTTTAATCTAAGTAATCTATTGAACAGTACTGGTAAAGTAACAGAACTATTTACAAATTAACTGAACAGCATTAAATCCTTTTTCTGTGTCTTCTGCACATTTTCCCCCAAAAAAGTACTACTGTTTAAAGATGTGCCACTTAAGAAAAGCATTCCATTTGCAGTACTATAAATAATGCATCAAGGCAGTGCTTTTACTTCTATATTTAGCAGCACTTTTCTGCTGAAATATTTATTTTGGGACACTGCATTAGGAATCCTGATGCTTTCAGTAAGGATTAGAAGGCCCTACTTAAAGGGTACATTGATCTCATGTAACTTGACAGAGCAATCATGGCATTAAGTAATATCATAAAACTTAGGTAGGACAAGAACCCAGAGAAGAATGCAGCCACTCAAGTTAATGCCATTCTTAGTGTTACTGTATCTCTAATGCACTGCATCAAAATGTATTAGCCCAGGAAAGAATAAAGAATGTAAAGTGATGTCCCAGTTTCCTGTGGAGAAAAACAATCACATTCCACGTCATCTGGAGTCGCATTTCAATCATCCAGGCAAGAACAGTTTCATGAAGTTTAAATCACTGTTACCTAACATATCTGTCAAAATGCAGAATGACTGACTCTGTGGATTTATATGGTTCAAAAGTGTCTCAGATCATAGGACATCATTTTCTGGATAAAAAAGTGAATCATTTTATGCTGGCAAGCTGCAAACGTATGCAAACAAAATGTATTTTCTTAAAAGAGAGACAGCCTTTTAATCAAAATCCAGTCTGTTTCTGGTATAGCTCCTCTTCTTGTTTAAAGGGCTAGGTCACAAGATGGGAAGGAAACATGTGAAACTGGTTACATCACAGTGTGTGTACATGTGTACATGTGTGTGTGCGTATTGTTTGGTTCACGAGCTAGAAACCCTTCAATAAGAAAAAAAAGTTCCATTCATCAGGTAGTTGCTGTTTGGATTAGCATTTTTACTTTATTGAGAATTATACAAAGAATGACTTTTATACTTGGCTGTCAACTCTTACTACTTGTTACATTAGAATTGGAGCAGCATACCCTAAAAGATTAGGTAGATGAGTGAGTATGCATATCTGCATAGGACTGATCACAGGACATTGCTAGGCTATCGACCCAAGGGTCATTTTAACCTAGGAAAATTGTCCCAACATTACCAAGAGATTTCAAAATTAGTAGTGGTTGCCCACATCCAAGAGGATTTTAGGCACTATCCCTGGTAGGAATTTACGGTGTCTCATCCACTCTTCCAGGTTCCTCTTAAACAGTGTCATAGAGATGCTCTGCTTTACATGAATAGGCAGCTTATTCCAGAGAAATGGCAGCCACTGTGAGATGAATCTGTCCCTCCAGCATGTTCTGGTCATGTTGCAGGCCAGGTTTAGGTCTCTGGAATGGGTGGCTTTAGTCCCGTTTGACTTACAGATGTGTAGTAGTTTTATTAGATTAGGATCAGCAACTGCTCTGTAAGCCATGCATAAGTCTCCCCTAGGAAGTATATATGCTACAGATCATAGTGACAAGGACTTTAGTTGGTCTATGTAAGGCAAGTGTTGGAGTCCCTGGATTCTCTGTTAAGAATCTTTGGGGTCTCTCTAGTTGCTGCAGGTACCTGATGTGGCACATATCAAAGGGGGCATTATATGCAATTATAGGCCTGATTTGTGACGAGTACAGGGGGGTGATGACCTCTTTTGCTCTAGAGGTGAAGCATTTGGTAATTAAGGTGGCTACATAGAAGGCCTTCCTGACCACATTAGAGACACGGTGATCAAAATTAAGGTCACGGTCGACTTGTGTTCCCAAATCCTTTACCACTTCATTTGCAAACAGGGTACTGTTGTTTATTTGATAGTTAGAGGGGATGCTGCTTTTACAGAAGGCCATGATCATGCATTTTGATAGTTAGATGGGACGTTGCTTTTACAGAAGGGCATGATAATGCATTACTTCGCATTCAGTTTTAGACCATGACTAAGACACCAGTTGTTGGTCAGCATAAGACCCTCTTGCAAAATACTGACATCATTTGGGGATTCAATGGCATCCCTCAGTGTGCAGTCATCAGCAATCTTAGTCAACCACAGCCCCAAGAAGGGGACCCAGCAATGATCCCTGTGGGAGCCCACTGGTAACAGGTGTGCTAGTAGATGTGGAGGCACTCACTGATAGTGCGTTTTAGATTTGTGAGCCAGTTTGCAGCCCATCTCACTGTGAACGGGTTTACTTTTAGTTGGGCAAGTTTGTCTATAATGCCCGAGTGTGGGATCATGTCAAAAGCCTTTGCCAAGTCAAGGCAGGCCATGTGTACAGATTTGCCTTCATTGATGGTCTTGGTTATGCTTTCAAAGAAGTCTACCAGGTTTAGTAGGCAGAATCTGCCCTTGACAAAGCCAAACTAGGTCGGATCAAGGGTTTGGAGGTCACCTGTGTCATTATTTATGAAGTTCATGATGATGCATTCCATGGCCTTACAGATTAGGCTTGTCAGACTTATGGGTCTGTACTTTCCTGGGTCTGTTGCTAATCTGCCTTTATATAGGGGAATTGCGATCACTGTTCTCCATTCAGTAGTAACATAGCCTGTTGTTAAACTTTTGTTGAATAGGGTACCCAAAGGTGTTGCTAGTTCATGTTTTAGTTTATTAAGAAGACAACCTGGAATGCCAACTGGTCCCAAAGAGGCTGCATTTTTAGATTTGGATAAAGCCTTAATAACTTGTTGTTCTGATATGTAGGGTGGGAGGGACATATGGTGTAAGGCTTTTGATGCTATTGGGGAGTTACCAAATCTATCAGCTAGTATACTGGTTATCTCCTCAGGATCAGTGTGTGTGTGTGTTACCATTAGCCACTATTTCAGTAGTAATATTGGATAGCCTGGATAATTACATTTATGTTTTTTTAAACTAGACTAGTGGAATAAGCTGCTATGAAAGAATGGATTTATTTTATTTTTAAAAAAACTTTTTTGGGCAGAAATTGGGTATTTATTTATTGATTTATTATGGTAAGGGTGAATCCATTTTTATATGCTTACATAATGTTTTGTAATTTATATGTATATATGATTCCCCTTCAAAACATCTAAAACTCATAACATCTAAAATCAAAACATCGAGACCATAACATCTAAAATCCATAACATCGAATTTCATAACATCAAAAATGTATAATATGTAATAATGTATCATCAAATGTGTAAATGTTATAGTTTAATCTGTTAATCTTGTGGTATCAGTATGTGATGTTGTAGTTTTTATTTCTATAATTATTTATATAGTGTAGGAATTTATACTATTTATATAGTGTTTATTTTGCCACTCAGTATGTGTATTTTAAGCCATACAAGTAAGTGATTTAGACATTATGTGTACATTCTTTATGGTGATCGTGGTACAGTGGGGTTAGGAAATTAACTTTTTCCCAGTGTAGTACAATCTCAGAGTTGGTATATTCAATTTATGGGGGGTGTGGGGGGCAGAGCACCCCACATGGGGGAGGTGCAGCGAGACTTGCCCCCCTGCAGAAACATAGGGAAAACTGCATTTGTTAGTTTGGTGCCGTTATATGTGGAGGGGATGTTATTTTCATGTGGTTTGTAGTGTTCTATGTTGTAATGCACATTTTAGATGTTATGAAATTCGATATTATGGGTTTTAGATGTTATGGTTTAGATGTTTTACATATATACTTGTCTTAAAAAGGATTTCCCTTACTCTTTTTACTGCATTGTTCAGCTGGTTTAAATTTAAAGGGGGATAGTCTAGTTATAGAAACATTTTTGATGTAATTGTACAAAATCATGTATGTTTAGGGTTTGGTTTTCATTTTTTTAAGAGAGTGGCTTACAAAAGATATATGACTAAGGCAGGTTGTTAAAAAAGCACCTAATGGAGTGGCTATTTTATCTGATGAAGTCTGGGAGGTACCCAGTTGAAAGTGCTTATTATTTTATTGTGTTTTTCACTGTGTCATTTCATTAAAGTTTGATTTTACAGTTAAAAAAATGCGTCTATATCATAACATCAGAGACGCAAAATGTCAAATGCTCACAAGAGCGAAAATGCTGAAACTCGAATTCGGTATTGTGGTGACTGCACCCCCCCCCCCCCACACTAAATATATATTCCAACGCCAAGATCGCACTACAGTGAGGAAAGGGCAAATATCCCAATCTTCACTGTACTGCGATCTCAAAAATGGACTCTCGACATTTCGGCACTTTCGCTGTTGTGCCGTTTGACATTTTCATTTTTCGATAACATGATATAGATCCAAAAAAATGATGTCCTTCATTAAGGGTTGGATTTCACTTCCAAAAAAACTTCCTTAGTGTCTTCCATACAGGAAGTTTCTTGGTTTGCTGGTTCACCTTTTTTGTGGATTTGTCTGTTGTAAAGTTTATTGATGTTGGATGAACACCAAGGTAGCTTGCTTCTTCTGGGGGCTCTAGCTTTTGTTCTCTGTGGAACAGCACAGTCCACACACTTGTACAAGTGATTGTATAGGACTTCAGTGTATTCTTTGGTGCAGTTACCAGTGCCCTCTGTGGGAGCCTGAAATTAATTTATACCTACCCTTAAGAGGGAGAAGTCTACTTTTGTTAAGTTTTTGATTCTGACTATGCCTCCTTCAGGTTCTTGTGTCAGTACCAGTTGGAAGGAGAGTGACTTGTGATCAGATTAAACTAATGTTGGTCCAACATTAGCAAGTCTGCTTCTGTTTCTCATGCTGGTGAGGACCAGATCCAGAATGTTTGTGCCTCTTGTTGGGGTTTGCACAATTTACTCCAGGACATTTGAGTTAAAGTCAAGGAACTTTTGCGCAAGTTAGTTTGGGCTAGAATAGGTCTCCCAGTTGATGGTAGGATAATTGAAATCCCCCAAAACTAGAGTGTTGGGTAACGGTTGTATTTTGACAGACTCTAGTTTAGACAAGTAAGCTTCATGTGTGCCATGGTTCATGGAAGGGGACCTGTAGATAGCAATAACTTGAAGAGGGGGTTTACCCACAGTAATCTGGACATGGAGTATCTCCCTGAAGTTATCCTGTATGACTAATCAGAAGGTGTATTTATATCTTACACATATAGCTACTCCCCCCCCTCTTTTGGTTCTCACACTCCCATTCTGTGGTCTGAAAGTACAGAAGGCATTGTAGCCTGTGGATCGTGCAAGGTATGGACAAGGTCAATGTGACAAAGGTCATGCTATGCTGTAGATTACACAGATACAGCCTTGTGCAAGGTATGGATACAAAGGAATGTTATGCCATAGATTACAAAGGTGCATCTTTGTACAAGGTATGGACATGTTTAGTATGACAAGGGTTATGTTATGCCATAGATTACACAGGTACAGCTTTCTGCATAGGGTTACCTCCTGTCCCACTTTGCAAGGGACAGTCCCTCTTTGGGCAGTTGTGTCCTGACATATATTGTATGTAATAGTTGCATAACACAGTTATTCTGGAACTATCCATTAATGTATGTAAGGTCCATCTGTTAATCAGTTTGTTCACATTTCATGATGCTGCTATCCATTCTGATATGTTCTATGTATTAATGCATCTAAACAAAATACCCCTCCTGCTTGTCATTAATGTTAGAAATGGACGAGTGACATGGTGCCAGAAGTGGTGTGTCTAAAGGGCATGAAGTTAGAGGTGGCATGCCTAAAATGACTTAAGGCACTTGCTTGGAAATGTGCAAACTTCACAAAACAGGTCAGAAATGAATTTCAGATATTAAAACTTGCTCAGCACTATTTCTTTTTCACAAAATATGAAACGAGGCATATAGAACATTCTACATGATATTTGCATAAAGTGTTATGTACGATATTGATAAAAATATTCAAATTGCTACGGAAAATGTTTGAAATAAAGTCCGAATTCCATAAAATTAATAAAATAAGGGGAAACGACCAGATTTTCACAAAGCATGTATTTTTGTATTAAGCAAAGATATCTAAGTTATCAGACGTGTATACCCTGTTCACATGTTTGTGCAGTGTTACAGTAAAGCTATTTTGCAAAAGTACACCAGTTACAGGGCATATTTCCCAAAATACAGCCATTACAGAGCATATTTTGCAAATATACTATTTGGAAGAGTTTACTGTGCATTTCAGTGCTGTTACAAGCTCATAGAACAGGCTGTTCTTATATAATTACAAGAACCATATTTTCAGTGTGGTTGTACATACTCAGTGAGCATGGCAGACGGATTCGAAAACCCAGTGCACTTGTATTTGACAGTAATACTGAGAGGACTGGAGAGTGTTTGTGCAAGAGTATGATATTTTCACACAGGCTGCATTTTCTGATAAAGATAACTGTACAAAGGCATTTATTCTACTTAGTTTAGCTGAGTCAGAAGCCATTGAAATGGAATGTTCATTTGTGTGCACCTGCCATCTTTACAGGAGAGGGGGGAAACCATCATATTGTTGTACTGGATGAGTCAACGGAGGACCCTGAATGCTTAAAACATAAATTCAGAGAAATGTGTAGCCCACAGACAAATGTTACAATCGAAAGGCACTTATTTTACACAGGGAATCAAAATCCTGGTGAAACTTTTCCAGCATATATAACTGACCTGAGAAATAAGGCTAAAACATGCAGATTTGGTCACTTAAGGGGTGAGTTGATAAAAGACAGACGGGTGTGTGGTATAAAAGATGATGCTGTGAGAGAGAATTTGCTTTGTGACAATAAGCCGATTGAGATATGTCAGGTATACGAGCTCACAGCAAAGCACATAAATATTCTTACAAATGAGAATAGCTCTAGAAGGCACAGTGATAAAGTGCATGCTGATAGTATGCAGCACGTGGTTAAAAGAAACAGGCCTAAGCACATGGCAGCAACTGTGCCCCCTGCAGCACTCACTGGTAAACCGCAGAAATTTCCTACCCGTTCCAGAGTTCACAAAGTCTCAGTGAAGCATAAGAGTGAGTCAGCAAACTCAAAGCATGGGTCCCAACCTAGTTTCATTGCAAACTGTCATAACTGTGGTGGAAGTCATGAATCTAAAAAGGAGAAATGTTTAGCTTTTGGTCAGCAATGCCACAAATGCAATAAATGGAATGATTTCAAAAGGTTTTGCAAATCAAAAGGTCCACATTCTTTTATTAAGAGGGAACATTTCAAGAAATTAGGTGATTAATTAGAAAGCTATGAAGCAGGATTGCAGGCTACTCCTTATGTTGATGGTGTGTCAGTGCTTCATGAAACAGTCAATGCAGTACATTTAAGGGCAAAGAATTAAGTATTTTGTACTGTTCAGATAAATGGCAAACACACAGAGCTCAAAGTTGACACAGGTTCCAAGTGCATAGTTATGTCAGCAAAAACATTTGCTAGAGTGTGTTGTGGTGAAAGGCTTGATTTGGCAAGGTGTGCGAAGCTTGTTGCTTATGGAGGTGAAGAAATTCAGACTGAAGGCTCAGTATTGCTTTCATGTTACTCTGCTGGAAGAAGCTATGACACATTATTCTATGTGGTCAAGAGGCATGTCTAGTCATTATTAGGGCTCAGAGACAGTTTGAAAATGGGACTGCTTTCATTTAATAAGGAAGTCCATCATGTTAGCTTAAAAGACCACTATTCTAATTTCACCCAGCACATTTTTCTTACCTATGCTGCTCTTTTCGAAGACAAACTAGGCAAACTTCCTGTTGTGTACTCCATGAAGTTAGGCCCATAGGTCAGTCCAATTATCAGGCCAGCTTGAAAAGTTCCAATAGCCATGCAGGACAAAGTCAAAGCCGAGTTAGATAAAATGGTGTGACAAGGTGCAATCTGTTCAGTTGCAACTCCAACTTAGTGCGTATCTTCCATGGTGGTAGCTCACAGGAAAAGCTCAGGTGACATCAGAATATGTATTGACCCACGAGGTTTAAATAAAGCACTAAAAAGACATCATCCAATGTCTGCAGTTGAAGAAGTCACAGCCTTGATGCCAAATACCACTGTTTTTTCTGTCTTGGATACAATGAGTTCATTTTGGCCAATTCAACTTGACAAAAAATTCTCATTGCTCACTACTTTCAGTAATACATTTGGCAGGTACAGATTCTTAAGAATGCCATTTGGCATAAATTCTGCAAGTGAAGTCTTTCAACGGGCAATGGGGGACTTTTTTCTGGGTATCCTTGTGCTATTATAGTAGACATACTAGTAGGAGGTAATGGTGAAGCTGAACATGACAGAAACCTCAGAAAAGTTCAAGAAAAGGTATGTCAAGTGATTCCTAAGCTCAATCCACAGAAATGCAAATTCAGGCTACAAGATTTTACTTATGTTGGTTATTTATTTATTTACTAGTATAAGCTTACGACCAGACCCTTCTAAGCAAGTAGCCATTCTTGAGATGCCAACTCCAGACAACGTTCAAGCACTGCAACATTTTCTTGGCATGGTCAACTACCTAGGCAAGTTCATTCCAGACTTGAGCCAACTTTCAGCACTGCTCAGAGAACTGACACATAAAGATGCATCATGGTCTTTGTTAGAGCAACACCAAAGAGCATTTGATGTCCTGAAACAGAGAATTGCTAGTCCACCAACTCTCAGATACTATGATGTTCACAAGCCAGTTACAACTTCCTGTGATACTTTTAAATTTGGTCTTGATGCAGTCATTCTACAAGAGGAACAACTTGTTGCCAATGCATCGAGAACTCTTACTCAAATTGAAATGAAGTATGCCCAGATCGAGAAAGAGCTTTTGGCAATTGTGTTTGCATGTTCTAAGTTCCATGATTATGTTTATGGTAGACCTATTCAGATCGAAAGAAACCACCAACCCCTAGTCAATATCTTGAGAAAGCCTAAGCATTCAGCTCCTGCCTGATTGCAATGTATGACTCTGAGATTGCAAAAGTATGATTTCAATCTTGTCTGCAAGAAAGGTAGACTTCTCTATCTTGCTGATAGATTATCCAGATCACCCAGAAACATCACAGAACAGCATGACAATGAGAATCTTGATTAGGATGTCATGGAAGTGAGACATTTTTCTTCCACGCATCTTGATGAGTTGAGAGATCACACAGCCACAGATCCAGTTTTACAGAGGCTCAACCACTTTATCAGTCAAAGTTGGCCGTCAAAACAATCTAGTTTACCACAAGAAGTGCAACCTTATTTTCCATACACTGGTTCTCCAGCTACTTATCTAACCGATATCAAGCAGTAAAATGGAAAAAGGCCACCTCCTCATTTCTTAATACGCCAACCGGAGTTCCCCAAGGTTCCATATTAGGTCCTCTGCTTTTTAATATATTTATAAATGATTTCCGGAACTCTATTCCTTTCTCAAATATCATTCAATATGCAGATGATTCAACTATCATCTGCTCTGCCACATCAACCCCTATGCTCCTAAAACTTACTCAATAAGCCTTTTCAACCACTGAGCTATGGATAAAAAGAAACCACCTTGCTTTAAATGCCTCTAAAACCAAACTAATGGTATTTACTCCCTCTAAAGCTACCTCATTCAACTTAAACTCTTTCACTATTACTAGCCAAAACAATATACCTCTGGAACTGGTATCAGAGACCAAATTTCTTGGGGTCCAAATCGATAACCAGCTTAAATTCCACTCCCACTTACAACTAAATATCAAAAAACCCCATCAAAAACTAGACATGCTCTACCGACAAAATCATTACCTTACACCTGCCACTAAAGTAACTCTCTCTACTTCCTTTCTTATCCCCTCCCTTCTCTATGGAACGCCTCTTCTCACTAACCTACAATCCTCTCTAAAAACACAACTTTCCTCCTGCTACAACAAAATTGCCAAATTTGCTTCCAGCCATAAGTCCTCCTCCCATCACTGTTCTTCTCTCCAAAAACTAAAATGGCTAGAACTTCCAAATCATCTCGTCTAAACTAACTCTTGCACACAGGCTCATTTTTAACCCCTCCCTTTCTTCTACCTTTAAGATGCACCTACCTGATCGAGTATTAAGGTCCAATAATCAAAATCTAATAGAAGTGTACAAACCATCCCATCCACCAGGCAAAACTCTTCTATCTTATGGTCTAGCATGCCTCTGGAACTCCCTACCACCTTCCATTCGTATCACTTCTAACCATTACTCTTTCAAAAAATCTCTTCACTCACATCTAATATCCCAATGGGAATGCTCCTGCTCTCTCCCCACATAACTAATGATGGCAAACTCCTCCTTCCCTTCATTCCATGCTTAGATTCCTTCTCTCTCTCTCAATCTCTATTCCCATCAAAACTTTCTCCTTCTATCAACTCTCCATATATTTATATTCCTATTACTTCTATGCTATTTGTAAATAATGCATCAGACTGTAATGGTTATCTGTATATTCCTAATAAGAAATGCCTCTCAGCTGCTACAGTGTAATGTTCCATTGCCAGTCTGTTTCAGTTTCAACCTCATCACTAGTCTGCATTATTTGTAATGTTTGCTGTATCAATTGTAAATATTTTGTTGATTATGTTGTAAATGTTTTGCTCAAAACAACAACCTTTGTATAAATATCATCTTTAAACCTTTGTATAAATATCATCTTTAAACTATTGTAACCAAGATTGTTATTGGAGCTTTTCTCCCCAGGACTCCATTGAAAACGGGTTCAAATGGCTCAATGGACTATCCTGATAAACCAACTGCAAATAAAATAAAATAAAAAAAAATAAAATAATACACAGATGAGAATTATCTAACAATGGTATCATTATGAAAGGTCCAAAAGTAATTGTTCCAAAGTCCTTTCAACAAGAGTACATTACTATCTTGTATTGTGGTCACCCAGGAAACAAATCTACCAAAAAAGGGTGAGAGGGTTAGTATTTTGGCCTTCTATGTCAGAAGACATTGAGAGCACACTTTAATTTTGTTCAGTGTGTAATAGCACAAAGCCACATCAACAGAAGGAATCACTTCAGCTAAACCAGATTCTGGAATGACCTTGGTCAACAGTAGCCACTGACGTCTTCGAGTGGAATGGTCAAAAGTATTTGGTGTTAGTAAACTCTTACTCCAATTGGTTCAAGATTGACCTGCTTCCTAACCTAACATCCAGTACTGTCATTACTAAGATTAATCATTATTTTGCAGTATATGGTAGTCCACACAAAGTTATTTCTGACAATGGCACACAGTTTACAAGTCAACAGTTCAAAAGATTTCCTGAAGAATGGGACTTTACTCATGTCACAAGTAGTCCTGAGTACCTGCAGTCAAACGATTTGGCAGAACGTGCAGTTCAAAGTGCAAAACAGTTAGTTGAGAAGTCAAAACAAGATAATAGTGATGTTTTCCTGAATCTCTGGAATCTCAGAAATGTTCCTCGTGATAAACATCTTGGTTCACCTGCTCAGAGAATTCTACAGAGACAAACCAGAACCACATTACCAATCAGTGGTCAGTTGTTGGTTCCATGTGTCAAGAACAACAGGTCAGTCAAGAACAACAGGTCAGTAAAAAAAACAATCTGTTGAAGCGCCTAACCCTGAAGTCCTACTATTAATAAAAACAAGTAGGAAAACAGCCACGAACACAAGCCAATACCCTCGAGCCAAGGAACACCGATGATAATTTTAACGCTCTTTATTTAAGACCAAACGTTTTCGCCTCCGCTATGCAAAAGCTTCATCAGAAACAACAAAGTAAAAAAGTCAACACACTTTTAAACAGTAAAACCATGATGTCATTTCCTTAGAAACAGTGTAACCAGGTTGAATCATACAGGAAAAAATGTTCACTCAAAAATTATCATTTAAAATAGGAATTCTTAACTTTAAAAATGTATAAAATCCAAAAGAACATAACATTGCAAACACCATTATATGTATAAGATTGATGTTGACATTAAAAATTAAAATACATTCAACATAGCAAAAATTAAAAATAAACCATGTCATCTCTTGTAACTTTTATATCTAAGTATCGAGGAGATGTTACAAGACTCATTTAGACCAGGGTATGAGTAGGCATCCACACCGATTTGCCACTCTAATTCCCTAGTCTCCAAAAATAGAGACTGAGGTCCGCCTCTAGGGCCCATAATAACATGTTCAATCCCCATAAATTCAAAACTATGTCCTATATTATTAAGAATATGTTTAGATAAAGCATTGTCAGTTTTTTTGTTTTTTATTGCATAACACTGTTGATAAATGCGGTCACTGAACTTGCGGTCAGTTTTCCCTATGTAAAAACAAGGGCAACAGACACAAAAGGCAGCGTAAACAATTGATTTCGTATTACAATTAATTTTTGAGTGGATAGTGTATTTCCTATTCCTAATTGTAAACGAACTGCCTGATCTCAGATATTTACATCTTTTACAAAAACCACAGGGACCATTACCAACCTGTCTAGTAAACAACGTAGAAGGAACAGTCCGTTGAAGTAATTCCTTCAAGTTTTCCCCCTCCTGTAAACTACAGAGGGGGATGGACCCAGTTTTTGAAGAAGTGTAGGATTATTGTGGATAAAGTACCAGTTCTTTTTAATAATGGCCCATATAGTACTAACTTCTTTACAAAAAGTTAACACAAAACTGGTATGAAAATCAGTTGGGAATTGGGTAGAAGCAGCATTTACATTGTCCACTACTGAACCATCGGATGTATCCACACCTAATTGATACCTTACAGTAATTAACTCATGGGCGTTGTTAAGTAAAGGTTTGTAAAACCCAATTTCTCTTTTCGTGGAGACCTCCTCTATGAGTTCATCAATCATCAGGGACGGGTAGCCCCTATTGGAAAATAAGTCTTTCAAAAAAGTACACTCAGTTTCAAATGCATCTAATGTGCTACACATATGCACAGCTGTTACCAATTGTCCTTTGACAATTGATCTTTTTTGTTTGGGCGGATGGTTGCTGGAGTAATGTAGGAAAGCATTACAGTAAGTAGGCTTCCTATGGATACAAGATGAAAAGCAATTATTAGCGGAATCCTTCACCAACTTGACATCTAAATAATCAATTTCAGTTATAGAAAATTGATAAGTAAATTTTAAGAATGTAGAAGAACCATTCATAAGGTGTATCAGATCAATTGCGGCACTTTCATTACCATCAAACAGAATGAACACGTCGTCCAAGAAACGCGTGTAGTATTTTACCATGTCTTTAAATTTAGGATTAACCCTAAAGAATTCTTTCTCCCAATAAGCGACAACCAAATTGGCCACACTGCCGCCACAGGGAGACCCCATGGCAATGCCCTGTTTTTGTAAATAATACTGGTTGTCAAAAAGGAAGAAATTAGAAGATAGAATTATCTCCAATAATTGGGTAACAATGGATATTTCTTCCTTAGTTGCCCCAAGACTCACTAACATAATGTTTAAAAGTGTGTTGACTTTTTTACTTTATTGTTTCTGATGAAGCTTTTGCATAGCGGAGGCGAAAACGTTTGGTCTTAAATAAAGAGCGTTAAAATTATCATTGGTGTTCCTTGGCTCGAGGGTATTGGCTTGTGTTCGTGGCTGTTTTCCTACTTGTTTTTACCAGTATGTCGGTTGGAGACTCTGGGAGTCCAAGGACACCTAACCTATTTGGAATTGACGAAATTCATCAAACTGAAGATCCTGTCAACCTTCAAACATTACTTTCCGTGCTTAATCAGCGGTTGGAGCGTCTCAACAAGTGGTTGGACGCTATTGAAACTAAAAGTATACCGTTGAATCAAGGGGACTTAGGAAAAGCGACGTGTGTTCAGCGTTTCAGTAACTCTACTTCGTTGCCTAACAATTCCTTGGGTGCTCCGGTTTCTGGTAATATGAGCGCACCTATTCCAGCGGGCCAAGCTCTACCTAACAGCCGTAGCTGTGTGCCTACAGATGCTCAGGCTCTTCCGCAGAGGGCGGACTTCCAACGAGGTGCTCCCACAAATAGAACTTATGGTTTGGGATCTGTGGGCGAACTTGACACTATTTGCCCAAATGATTTAAACGTTGGTGTTGAACAGCAACTGCCTGGGGATTCCTTAGTGGATAACGCTGGTGGATTAATTGGTGTACCTTCTTTTTCTGACTGGGCTGGCAATACCGAGTGTTTTGGTTTCGGTTTGTTACTGCTCGGTGGTTCACCGTCCCATGCCCTGGGCACAGGTAATTTTACAGACAATATCTCTGAGAAATTAAAAATGTTGGACAGTAAAATGTTAAAAATTAAGAAATTACAGCTGGAGGTGGCCTATTTTCAGCAATGTTTGGCTGAAAAAATTATACCGAAAGGCTTAAGGAGTTCCTTTTCTCCCACCACTTTACTTTTGGATTCAGCCTTCTTAGACGACTTGTTGTGTTTATTCAATCGCCAAGGGGTAGAGCTGCTTGAACTCATGATCAAGCATTATAATAACTATATAAGGAACCTCTTGACAGAAACTGAGGAACTTGATAATATCATAAAGACTGATATAAATTTCTTGCGTTACAAATATGACTACCAACGCATCTTTTCCAGTATATATGCGCTTATTGTGAAGTTAAAACACAATAAGTCAAAAAAACTAGTGAGGGATAGGAAGGCCTACCAACAGGGTATTGCTTATCCTAACCTTACTAGGAATAAGTTTCATAACATAAACCAGAATGAAGGTACGAACTGTGTGGTTGATACGACTTCCATGACCCCTACAGATGAAAATTTGGAAAATCACCATCAGGGCAATGGTGATCCTGGCCCTTCGAACCAGGGATTAAGGAGAAGCAGTAGGATTAAGGCTAACAGTCAGAACTATAAAAATAATTTTAATAACAAAACTCAGCAGAGGCCTTTTTTACGGGGAAGGAACAACAGACCCCAACAACGGTTGAATTACAACAATTAACCCCTCCTAATGCCTGGGTGGAAGATCTTTTAGATGACCGGAACAAACCCACAATTCTACTAAATAAAAAAGGTGACTTTAAAGTTTACAACTTTTCAAGCTTCTGTGTCGACCAAGAATTGGTCGAACTATTGTCTAGGGATTTTTCTTTTGTTCCAGACCAAAAGCCCTGTTTAGCTAGAACATTGATCGACTTTAAATGTTATGTACGTAAATTGAATTTAAAATTGTTGTTTAACAATGATGTACACAGTGAGCGACCAATGTTCAAATTGCTTAGTACCTTCAACCCCCCACTACACCCTAACTTGAGCATCTTCGAAAATGTTTGTGAATTGGACCTTAGACATTTGTTCAATAGTGCAAAATGTCTTGAGTACCAGACCAATATTTCTTATGATCAGAAAATGGCTTTGAATCATTTGAGTGGGTTGCCTGTTAGGGTTATGAAACCTGATAAAGGTGGGGGTTTGGTCATTTTTGATACCTGTGACTATAACAGGAGAATGCATTTGGTATTAGACTCAGAAGCATATGAATGCTCTTCCTTGAATGAGATGGTGGGGTCTTATAAGAAAATCAGTGGTTATTTTAGGGACCTATTCATTGATGGCTTGATTGATATTGACACCTTCAATTTCATTAATATTTCATCTCCCAAAGTGCCCGTGATGTTTGGTATCTTTAAAATACACAAGGACCTTGTGGACCCACCATTACGGGCCCTGGTTGATGGTAGATGTGCAATTACACATCCATCTTCAAGGGTCATTGATGGGATCCTTTCAAAATATCTAAGAGGTATCCCTGAAATATGTAAGGACTCTTGGTCCTTCCTAGAAACTATCAATAATATTGGTTTCGACCCATCCTTCAACTTTCTAACAATCGACGTAGTTGATTTATACACGTCTATACCGCATTTGGAAGCAGTGGAATGGGTCGAACTTATGTTAGTGAGTCTTGGGGCAACTAAGGAAGAAATATCCATTGTTACCCAATTATTGGAGATAATTCTATCTTCTAATTTCTTCCTTTTTGACAACCAGTATTATTTACAAAAACAGGGCATTGCCATGGGGTCTCCCTGTGGCGGCAGTGTGGCCAATTTGGTTGTCGCTTATTGTGAGAAAGAATTCTTTAGGGTTAATCCTAAATTTAAAGACATGGTAAAATACTACACGCGTTTCTTGGACGACGTGTTCATTCTGTTTGATGGTAATGAAAATGACGCAATTGATCTGATACACCTTATGAATGGTTCTTCTACATTCTTAAAATTTACTTATCAATTTTCTATAACTGAAATTGATTATTTAGATGTCAAGTTGGTGAAGGATTCCGCTAATAATTGCTTTTCATCTTGTATCCATAGGAAGCCTACTTACTGTAATGCTTTCCTACATTACTCCAGCAACCATCCGCCCAAACAAAAAAGATCAATTGTCAAAGGACAATTGGTAAGAGCTGTGCGTATGTGTAGCACATTAGATGCATTTGAAACTGAGTGTACTTTTTTGAAAGACTTATTTTCCAATAGGGGCTACCCGTCCCTGATGATTGATGAACTCATAGAGGAGGTCTCCACGAAAAGAGAAATTGGGTTTTACAAACCTTTACTTAACAACGCCCATGAGTTAATTACTGTAAGGTATCAATTAGGTGTGGATACATCCGATGGTTCAGTAGTGGACAATGTAAATGCTGCTTCTACCCAATTCCCAACTGATTTTCATACCAGTTTTGTGTTAACTTTTGTAAAGAAGTTAGTACTATTATGGGCCATTATTAAAAAGAACTGGTACTTTATCCACAATAATCCTACACTTCTTCAAAAACTGGGTCCATCCCCCTCTGTAGTTTACAGGAGGGGGAAAAACTTGAAGGAATTACTTCAACGGACTGTTCCTTCTACGTTGTTTACTAGACAGGTTGGTAATGGTCCCTGTGGTTTTTGTAAAAGATGTAAATATCTGAGATCAGGCAGTTCGTTTACAATTAGGAATAGGAAATACACTATCCACTCAAAAATTAATTGTAATACGAAATCAATTGTTTACGCTGCCTTTTGTGTCTGTTGCCCTTGTTTTTACATAGGGAAAACTGACCGCAAGTTCAGTGACCGCATTTATCAACACTGTTATGCAATAAAAAACAAAAAAACTGACAATGCTTTATCTAAACATATTCTTAATAATATAAGACATAGTTTTGAATTTATGGGGATTTAACATGTTATTATGGGCCCTAGAGGCGGACCTCAGTCTCTATTTTTGGAGACTAGGGAATTAGAGTGGCAAATCGGTGTGGATGCCTACTCATACCCTGGTCTAAATGAGTCTTGTAACATCTCCTCGATACTTAGATATAAAAGTTACAAGAGATGACATGGTTTATTTTAAATTTTTGCTATGTTGAATGTATTTTAATTTTTAATGTCAACATCAATCTTATACATATAATGGTGTTTGCAATGTTATGTTCTTTTGGATTTTATACATTTTTAAAGTTAAGAATTCCTATTTTAAATGGTAATTTTTGAGTGAACATTTTTTCCTGTATGATTCAACCTGGTTACACTGTTTCTAAGGAAATGACATCATGGTTTTACTGTTTAAAAGTGTGTTGACTTTTTTACTTTGTTGTTTCTGATGAAGCTTTTGCATAGCGGAGGCGAAAACGTTTGGTCTTAAATAAAGAGCGTTAAAATTATCATTGGTGTTCCTTGGCTCGAGGGTATTGGCTTGTGTTCCTGAAGTCCTACTATGATAAAACCAACTAACCACTCAATCCATTACGAGAAGTGGTAAGGATGCAAATGTCCAGAGGATATGATCGGATTGGTGTAGTGAATGCAGTGATTACACAGGTACATCCTTGCCCAGAGCTGAGATCATACATTGTGGAATCACAAGGAGCAGACTTTAGGTGGAATCAGAAACATTTCAGACCACTGTCCTAGCCTATACCACAGCGCATAGCCTGTGAGAAATATTGTTTATCTCAGAGTGAGTTGTCTGGTGTTCCAATTCCTGAGGAAGTTCCAGAGGACACATTCCCATTCCTGTGATGAAACCAGATGTTCCTGATACTGTTGCTAAATTTGGTCCAGACTGTTATGTTACGAGATGTGGTCGCATCTCTAAACCCTGTAGCGGATATGAAGCAATGTGGAAATGAACATTGTGTTTTGTTTCTAATGCCTATAGTAATGCATGTTTAACTCTAATTTTGTTTTTACAAAGGACAATCATTTTAAGAGGGAGGATGTAGATCAGTGTGTGTATGTACCTTTAAGAAGCTATCCAAGAGCTTGCACAAGTGTATAAATACTGAGCACATGCAAGTCTGACTGCCATTTTGTAGTCAGCTGTTGAGATGTAAGCATGTGTGTATGTAAGATCTGTCTGTTAACCAGTTCATTCGTATTTTATGATGTTGCTATCAATTCTGATGTGTTTCTATGTATTAAAGCTTCTATACAAAATACCCCACCTGCTTGTCATTAATGTTAGAGAAAGATGAGCAACAGACATGATCAGTGTGACAAGGGTTATACTACACCATAGATTACACAGGTGCAAGACATGCACAAGAAAGGCTTCTTTAAAATGGGTCCCACTTGCAATAAATGATGAGTAGGGGGATTTTCCCAATGCCCTGGACAAATTTCTCCTAAGAGTATAAATACAACCTTGAGTCTCCACTGTAGAGAGGCTATTAGTCGGACTAACCCATTTAGCAAAGGATAAATCAATAAAATACTATGCTGTAGATTACATGGGTGCATTTTTGTGCAAGATATAGACATGCTCAGTTGCTCAGTGTGGCATGGATTATGCTATGTCATAGATTACACAGGTACATCTTTGAGCAAGTTTCAATGGTGTAACAGGTAGCATACTCATCTCTGATGCAGAAGGCTGTGGGTTCAATACTCACACCAGCTAGTTCAATTACTGACACTGCAGTGCACTATAATTGGGATGCTGCACTCCTGAGTATGCTGTCCTTTGGATGAGACATTAAACAGAGGCTCCATCTTCTTGAGTTGATGGTAGCTCACGTGGATGTGAAAGATCACACAGCACCTATCAAAGAGTAATGGTTCTTTATTTATATATGAAAAGAACTTTTCTTTACAATCGTACTAAATGTTTATCCCTATTAGACCCCACTTCTTTTTCCGTAATCACCATATGATTCTACGTAATATTGTTGCTAATATCCATTTATCACTAAACACGCGTTCCTGTATTCTTTCTTTCCATATAACCCATATGAAATAACTTATCTATTCGTTTAACATATTCTTTACTTCTATTCTTATATCCTTATTTAATCATCTTCATGCTTATTTTACACACTTCTTTTATATCTTAAAAAAATCTTTTTTACATAGCTTTCCCCATAATCTTTTTACTTGTTTACATTTCAAAAACATGTGTTCCGTAGTTTTTTTTCTTCTTGACAATGCAAACAATCTATCACTTTTCTTTTCATACGGCATATTTCCTTTACTGGTAATTTATCTGTAACCAGTCTCCACAAAAATCTTCAGATTCTACTTTCTAATTACACCATTTTCTTCTTATGTTTATACCTTTGAATATTCTCATAGATTTTCCCATGGTTTTACATAGTAATGTTTTATCATTATATTGTTATACTTCTTTTCTATCTTTTTCTATTTCATCAGTTTTTAATTTTCCATAAAAAATATTATATCTTGGTAACATTTTATGTTTTCATTTGTACACAGTTTTTCTCTTTTTTTACCATGCCCTCAAATTCATCATGCTTGTATGTATACAGTTTTACTACTAATCTCATATCTTTTTCATTTGGTACAAATCTAATGAAGCGGCATATACCAGTGGATTAATTCACCCTAAACCTCCTTCCTCTTTATTTACATGTAAAACTCCTCTTTTTACTGGGCTTCATCTAAATGTCTACGTAAATGAAAATATGATCTGCAATAATTCCTTTTCAAATACTGTTGGCAACATAAACACACTTGCAAAGTGTGCTATTTTCCCATCAGTGCTGAATTCATAAAATAGCCCTTTTTTCCTTAAGGATAATTCACATGTTCTCCAGAAAATGGGATACTCCTGACAGAGATTCATATTCTCACTCCAACAGTCTAATCAATAAAAAAGGGTCTGCTGCCATGCATATGAACTTTCCTACAGTCTCCGTTACCAGCTTGGTGGTTATAATCATCCTGAGGCAATGTAGAATTTGCCTTATGTTTACTGACAACCAGTTAATTCTCAAACTGACACGGTATGCGAGAGATATATTTATACAATATCACTGGAGGCAAAGCTCTCACATAAAAAGTACTCCTAATGTCAATAAGGTTGTCAGTAGTACACATGTTGCACCCATCACGCACAAGTCAAAGCAGACATATAGACCCACATATACTGAGGCACTTGCATGTAACCTTCCTAAACCACAAAGACCTCCTAGACAAAGTACACGTAAGAAATACCCTCAGCAGCCCCAAATGCACTCTTTCAAAACAACAACCACAACAACACGTAGAGCTACATCTCATTGAGCATCTACCTCTAAGCCTATAAGGCAAGTCACCACACAATCCAACATTCTAGTCATTGCAGACTCCACTGTGAGACACATCAATGTACCTCTCACTAGGCTGAGTAATGAGAAAGTTACGGCCAGTTGCTATCAGGGCCTAGGATACACCACATTATGCATGCACTTAGGTCACTGGATCATAATTACCAATATGGCTCAGTCATAGTCCATGTGGGAGTAAATTACCTGAGATGTACCTCCCTAGACTATATGAAGAGAGACATTACAGAGTTCTCAGAAAGTGTCTCTCAGGCTGGTATGAGCCTAGCACTGAGGAGCATTTTACCTTCTCCAAGGATGATCCCACAATACGAACAAAAGATGATTTACTTTAATAATTGGCTTAGTTTCTGGTGTCACTCTAAGGGGGTGCAATATTTGTCAGCATGGAAGGAGATGGTCAACAGACCACGCTGCTTTGAAAGGGATAGTTTGCACCTAGTGCCTTTTTTAGGCAATGCCAGACTGAAATTACATCTGACATAGCAAATCAAAACCAAGAAAATCTAAAGGTATTACTACTCAATGCTAGGAACCTAAACAAAAAACTCTACTCCCTAGAAGCTATCTTTACCCTAGGGAATGCTGATCTCTGTGCTGTGTCTGAGATGTGGTTTAAAGCCACGGACAGCACAGCAGCAGTGCACGGTTATAATGCCCTCCACATATTTAGATCAGCTACTTCACAGGCAGGGACTAAAGCTGGAGGTGTCTCTATTTACATAAAAAATAAATATACTTCAAGGCTGGTCAAACAGGACAATGCACTTGAGCTGCCCCATGTTCAAATCACCATAGGTAAAATCCAATACCACTTCCTTGCAAGCTATAGGTCCCCCTCTATGATCCAGGAAACCCATACCATGTATTTAAACTTATTAGAAAACTCTAACCATCCAACCCAATACCATATTCGTGGGTGACTTCAGTTACCTCACTATTAACTGGGAATCCTATACAACATCAAACGTACATGCAGAGAGATTCCTGGATTTTGTAAACACAGACTCCCTGGACCAGATAGTCAATACACCAACTAGGGGTGCAACTACACTGGATCTGGTACTCGCTAATACAGGAAAGTGCTGCACACCCACTACTGTAATGCCTTCCCTGGGGAAGTCAGACCACAAAATGGTCTCCTCTGAAGTAAAAATAAATCCTGGACCCCACCTAAACCGGGAATATTCAGGAACTATTCTAAGGCTAACCTCCTGCTATTAAGTGAGAACCTGGCAAAATTTCAAGCCCCTATAAATCCTGAGAACACTTCTGCCTATGCAGAACTGTTCACAGAAACCCTGTACAAGCATGTTAATAGCTGTATAGAGGCAGCTGTACCCACCAAGAAGAAGTACAGAACTAACTAAAAAACAAGCCACCCTACTGAAATCACAAAATCAATCGGATGTATAACAGGAGGAAGAAAATCACTGCAAAAATAAATTAGGAGGCGCAGCACCCAGCAGGATAAAAGCACTCTTATTGGACTAAACAAACAACTCAAAGAACAAATAATGTCACCAAAGCCAAATATGAGGTAGGTTTGGCCTCCCAGGCCAAGGACAACCACAAAGCATTCTTTAGCTATGTCCACAACCTCAAAGGCAATTGTGCGTAGAGCTCATTGTAAATGGAGCCACCTATACTGAGCCAGAAGATATAACAAACCTCCTGGCTGATAAATTTATCTCCAACTTTACTCCTCTCTCCCCCCCTCAACCTTTCCTCAGGAAATATCATCAAATATAACTCCCACTACTATCACTAGGGAACAGATCCTTAATGCTCTCTCTAAAACCAAGAACACTGCATCAATGGACCCAGACAATATCCCAGGATGCCTTCTAAATAGCATGAAACATTACCTATCAGGCTCTCTGGAATTACTATTTAACTATAGCCTCCAAACAGGCTTCATGCCTCATGAATGGAGAAACGCAATGGTCATTCTTCTGCACAAAGGTGGGCCACCTACAAACCCTGGATACCACACACCCATAAGTCTCACTAGTCTTACATGTAAAGCCATGGAAGGAATTAGCATGGAGATGATCAATAGAGATATAGTAAACCTCCAGACACTGGACCCAACCCAGTATGGTTTTGTCAAGGGCAGATAATGCCTACTCACCCTGGTGGACTTCTTTGAGAAGGTCACCAAAGCAATGGATAAGGCAAACTCATTCACACAGATAGAAAAATCAGCTAGGATGTTTTTAAGAATGGGGTATGATGTAAATAGTATAGAAGAAGCACAAGGAAGAGTTCTTGGTAATAATAGAAATATGGGAAAAATATTAACATCAAATAGA
This sequence comes from Protopterus annectens, assembly GCF_019279795.1. Lineage (NCBI taxonomy): Eukaryota > Metazoa > Chordata > Ceratodontiformes > Protopteridae > Protopterus > Protopterus annectens. Next base: position 581,730,298 of record NC_056750.1, read on the forward strand.
ATGATACAACATGGAATAAGATCTGATGAAAAAGAAAAAATGTTTTTGTACGTATGTATAATATAAAAAGTGATGAGATTGCCAGTCTAGTTAAACATTATTGGGAATTCTTAAGAAGGGATAAATTATCATCAAAAATATTACCTAAAACCCTGTTTTCTTATACAAGAGGCAGAAGTTTGCGAGATATGTTGGTGCATGGAAAATTTGTATTTCCATCTATGGATATTACACAACTGAACTGGAGTCCTGGGACTCACCCATGTGGAAAATGTTCAGTGTGTGCACAGATTTTTACAAATTCTGGAGGTATTAATGAGATTAAGTACATATGTGTTTTCTTACAACAGTAAATGCGTAATTTATGTACTTAGATGTCCATGCAATTTGTATTATGTTGGGGAAACAAAAAGAATGTTTCGAATGTGACTTTTAGAACACATAAGGGATATTAAGAATAGAGACGAAGAAAAAGTTATATCTGCACATTTTAAAGAAATACATGCAAGCAATCATTTATTGTTACAATGTGCAGTTTTAGAACAAATCAACGTAAAATATGACAATGATTTGGTGTTGAAAAATAAACTTTTGTATAAGAAATCAATTTATATACTGAAATATAACACACTGGCTCCTATGGGGCTTAATAATGACGTGAAATGGATATGTTTACTTTAAGAGGAAGATGTTTTAATTGTTTAATAGTTCAATTAATATTTAATTGAGAATGGGTTTTTGTATTTGAGTGCTTTTTTTCTAAGATGTTATGTTCTGTAAAGGTGTTTGTACCAAGGCGCTAGAACGGTTGGTGATTAAAGAACATTTTATATAAACTGATTTTTTTCGTCATGCAATAAACTCATTCACACTGCCTACCTTGACCTGGCCAAGACATCTGACATAATACCCCACATAATACCCCACTCAGGCATTGTTGACAAACTCAAGAGGTTAGGTACAAACCCGTATGTCTCCCAGGGGATAGCCAACTGGCTCATAGACAGGACTCAGGAAGTTAGAACTCGGGAGTCCACGTCTTCAAAGATGCCAGTCAGAAGTGGTGTCCCTAAGGTCCTTGGACCACTCCTTTTTGTATTTACTTCACAGAAGTCACAGCCAATGTCAGTGGTCTCTGGCTGACCAAATTTGCTGATGATTAGAAATTAGGAGCTGTCATTGAATCTCACACGGGACAAATGTTCTCCAGGAGGGGTTGACAAAGACAAACAAAAGGTGTCAGAGTCATGCACTAAAACTAAATGCCAAGAAATGCATAATAGTATCCTTTGGGAAGTCATCCATGCCTAGTAACTATCATATTCACAACGCAACCCTTAGAGTTGACCCAGTAATCAGTGACTTAGGGAAACACATAGATCATAATCTAGCCTTTGATCATCACGTGTCTACAGTGGTGAGGAAATCACTCTATGTTGTGCAACTTATAAACAAAGGTATGTCATCCAAGTCCAAGGAAGTCATTGTTCCAGTGTATTCAGCATTCATCAGACCTATCACGGAGTACAATGCCCCTTTTGGTATATACCTAGCCAGGCATATCCGACAACTGGAATGTCCACTGCGGTTCCTCACTAAAATAATACAGGGCATAAGTAATATGTCCTATGTGGACTGTCTCAACTCCCTATCCCTGTATTCTGACTCCTACAGGCTTTTGAGGGGAGATCTATGCCTGGCATACAGGACACTGTCAGACCCCACTGTGATGGAACTCTTGCATATCCACAAACAAAAAAACAGTACCAGAATTACCCGTTCTAAAGACTTAAACCTTGCCTGTGATATAAATAGGACCCGCTGGAGAGATAGGTATGTACCCTAGAGATTACCCTGTCTTTAGAACAGGCTCCCCATTCATGCGAAGCAGAGTTCCTCCCCTAACCCAGTTCAAGTGCAACTTGGACAATTGGATGGGAAACCGGAAATTCATCCATGGTTTGGCACCTATGTCGCTAATGGTCACAGGTAACATGCAAATGGTTCATCTCCCAGGCCAATGCTTACACTTATCGAGGATATCAGAACTTGCCAGAGATTTGGGATGCATGGCTAGGCTTAAAAAGGCCCCTGTGAACCTAAAAGACAAGCTTGTTTTATTTCTTCTATTGTTTTTCCCTCACTGAATTCTACTTGTATCTTAATTCTCAAATTTTAGACCTAACACAGAAATTCCATTCATTGTAAAATGTATACCCCCTATCTTTGCTGCATCTTATTAACCTTTACTTTTCTCTTTATTTAAAGCCACCCATATCACCTCAAAATAATCATTTGTGCAAGTTATTATTCTTTTATCCAAATTTTGTTTTTCACAAGTATTATAATGTCATCTGGATATGTTAACAGAACTAAAATTCTTAACTCTTCTGGTGTCATATACCCCACCTCCTTCATTTTGTAATTTATTTCACATATATCATATTCATAACTAATGCAGAGAGTATACAACATATTGAACATCCCTGTCTTACACCACTGTTCATATGTACCCACTTGGCTTAACCAGCCATTTACAACTATTTTTGCTTTATTTTTACTATATGCTTATATACATAATTTCCCAACTTTCTCACTTATATTATATTCTTACATTATTACCCATAAGATTTCATGTCCAAGAGTATCAAATGATTTACTAATGTCCCCTGTCATGATTTTTCTCTTCTTTTCTATTCATAATATCATCCACAATTTTGCTATCAAATAATTGACAAGCCTTCCTCTTTAGACTGTATTCTAGCTTCCATATTTTCCTTTTGAGTCTCAAATCTCTTTTGTATTATTTTCATAAATATTTTATAATAATTATTTAATGTTGTCTCCAGTTCTTTGTCTTCTATCTTCCTTCTTCCATAGGAGTTTAAGCATTCCACTACACGATTCCTCATACAAAAAAAGTCTTAATTTTACCATTTATTCAAAATCTTTTAAAATATATTTTGCCAGTCTCTTAAATTTTTATACATTTCACGCCATATTTCATCTTGTCCTGCAGCCAAATCAAAATTTTCTAGTCCCAATATTTTATCTAGAGCATTTTAAAAATTTCTTATTTCAGCTCTTTATTCTCTTTCTTTTAATTCTTTTACTTCCCATGTTTTTCACTACCTTCTCTTTTTCTTTAAACATTTCTTGTATATATTGTACTATACTATTTATAATCTTTTCCCCGTGTTCCTTCTATTTCTCCTTTTATATTTTTTTTATTTCTATCACTGCACTACCATCTTCCTTTACTAATTTGCTTAAGAAACTCAGTACTATTACTCTTTTCCCTTGTAAAAAACTATCTTCACTTATATAACAATTCTTGTATTTTTATTGATGTCTTTCATATAATTGTTCTTCTTTGTCAAAGTACTTTCCATCATTATGTTTTAAATCTTCCAGTGCAGTGCTAAATGTTCTTTAACATTTTTCTTTCTCTACTTTTCCCACATCATATTCCACTGAAAAAAAAGTTAGTATTTTTCCTTATATATCATTCACCATTCAGACCAATTTTTATAAAATGTTCTCATGCTAATATGATCTTTCCATAACTGTATTACATATCTCTCAACCTCTTAGAACAAAATATCTGGACAAAGTTGTAAATAATGGAGGGACAAAGGCCCAAAAATAGGGACAATTTTTCAAAAGATTGCAAACCTGGAAAGTTGATAGAATAACAGGTTTTACAGTAATATGAACTTTCTGAAAAGACTGAAGTCAAACTCAAATGTATGTCAATATTTTCAGACTTCAACCCACAATGATTTACTAGAAAACCACAATTTAATGAGAAGCAGATGAAAAATATGATGCAAAAATCTGCAAAAATCTGGACAGTTGATAGGTATGCTGTATTACCAATCTTATTTCTTCTTCATTTCATGCTTTCTCATTTATCCATTTTATTCTTTGGCCTACTTTTATATATTCCTTGTTTTCTTTTATCTCTAGCCATACTGCAAGATGATCAGAAAATCCTATATCAATTGCCTCTCCTCCTCCTATAATGAAACATTCTGATACTATAAAATAAGCTATTTTAGTTCTATACATACCCCCTTTTTGAAGTCCATGAATTTTTGTCCCAAACTTTTACATTACATATCTTATAACTTCTGACATTTTTCTTGTATCAGTTCCTTTCTTTTTATGCCTGCCTCTTAAATCACAATTAAAGACTTCTGTTACTATAATATTCATATTTATCACTACATAGTCTAAAATCTGATGAAATCAGCTTCCCCTTTCTTTATGAGTAGTATAAGCATATAATGTTACAAATCTATATATTTGTCCTTCCCATTTAAATCTACAATGGTTAATGTTCCCATTTTTGCTAAAGTTACATCTAATATCTTTACTGTATTTCTACAGAATAGGGCTACTCCAGAACATCTCTCATTTCCCAAATTCCATATTCTCTTTCTCTGTAACATTTCATTTGTTAAAAATCATGAATCTTCTAATATAATTACATCTACATCACATGCATTATACCAATCCAAAATCCCTGTTCTTCTTACATTATTATTAATACTATTCTCATTTATAAAAAAACACTCAAATTTTAATTTTCACTTGACCTTAGATCCATGGTTTCATAGGTTCATAGCTAATTACTAGGCTAACTGCCTTAATACGCCAATCTAAGCCCAGACAATTTCCCTCCTAAAGGTGAGAATCAAAACTGTACCTTGTGTCTGTGAGACAAACACCTTAACCATTATACCATCTCACAATCATAAGTTGTACATATTCTTTTTCATTTCATTTTTTTTTTTGCATTTATTCCTTTAAATATTCTTTTTCTGTCTTTTACCTGTTTACCAACATAATTCATTTTCTTCTTTTACTATCTCACAATTTATCGTCTGCATCACTTATTTGAACTTTCTATGTCCTCTATTTTTTTCTCATCTAATTTTCTATTTTACTGCTTCCAAAATGTCTTCTTTGTGCTCATTTTCTTTTCTTTTCCTTGTTCTTATTTTCATTTTTGCAATCCATCCATAAATGTCCAGTTTTGTTACATTTATAACATTTCAATTCACATTTTTGCATCTTGTCCCTTTCCCCACAAATATAACATTTTCTTTTATCACAGTTACTTACTACATGTCCTTTTATTTTCAAAAAGAAGAATGATGTCATGGGTTATCCCCCAGGATTTTATGATAATCCTATCCCCTTCCACATTTATCATGTTTGAGATATATACTTTTAACACAGAATTACAATCAGATCCATCAGTCCATAAATCCCTTTTATCATAAACTTTTGCAATGTCCAGTACTTCTTTGCATAACGTTTTCAAATGTAATTTCAAATTCTCTCTTTCTACTTCAGTACAAAATCATACATGAATTTTCTTTTTTCTTTCCCTGTTTAATGCTGTTATCACATAAAGATTATATGGGTTACCAGTCTTTCTTTTCTTCATATTCTCTAACAAGATTTTCCATTGAAAACAACAGTCTCAAACACAATGTCAATTTGTCAATAGGAATAGATGCCCTTACCTCATGCTTTTACACCAAAAGAAGCAATTAAATTGTCCCACACTTCATATGTCAATATCTTTGTCTTTTTCACTTTGAATCCTTACCACATACCACTACTAATTTCCATATACATTTATTTAGATGCATCTCATTTATATTCAACTGTATTCAATAAATATTGCTGCTCATTTGAAGGAGGAATTCATGGATACATGAATTGCACTTGTTGGCATGGAACAACAAACAGAAGAAACCCATGTCATTACTGTAAATGGCTTCAAATTCATTCCAACTATCAGGAAAACAAAACAGAAAAAAAAAAAAAAAAAAAAATATATATATATATATATATATATATATATATAGTGTGAGTGTGTGTGTGTCTAAACTGTTATCAGCATAGTGGCCATGGAAAGAGGAGGTCTAAATTCAACAACTGTAAAATGGTTAGATTTTTTTCCCTTGTGGTTTGTGATATTGTAGTGGTAGAAAAGTAGATGGTGAGAGGTACCCATGAGGAAAAAGATGATCAAAGATGCTTCTCTTGACTTTAATGGGTAGGATGCATTTATGGGACTGAGTTGAATGACAGAGCAATATAATAATTTTTTTCAGAATCTTGTATCTGGAGAGCTGAGGCTGGGAATGGAAAGGATGATATGGTTGTGTTGTGTTAATGGACTATGGCCCAGAGACTGGTGTCTTGCTGAGCAGATATTTGCGAGGTTGGCAAATATGTTGTATCAAGTTTTGTAGTAGTCCAATCCTGCCCTGGATGCAATGCACAACATAGTTTGGATTGTTCATTTTGTGTAGTATTAAGGCAGTTGATTAATGTGAAAGTTGTGATACACAGGGCTAGTAGAGCAGGAAGGGTAGCATTTAGACAGTGGTTCCAAGCAATGATCCACAGTGTTTCAGACTCCACATATGGTAGTTTATACTTCTAGCTTGAGGTTAGAGCTCATGCAGACATATGACTGCAATAATACATCTTGAATTACTGAACAAAAAGAACAAGAAATGTATACTTGGCTGACAACACTGGGTCTTAATGGTTGGGATTACTTCCTTGAAGTAACCTGGTCTGGGGTTTTTTGCTGAGCATTGATTGCTGTCTGTGAAAAGCTTCAAAGCGTTGATACTCTCCCAGGTTAATATGTTTTGTGTTAGTACAGATACATGCATTTATGCATGAACTGGGATATTGTCAGAAATGAGCAACACAAATAAATCTGAAATAAAAATAAACTCATACCATATATTTTATGGTAACCGTGTAGTTATTTATCATTTTTGTTGCTGACATTACATAATCTTAAACAGTCCTGATTAAGGCATTTACATTCTATGCAAAAGAAATAGTGATAAATTTATTGAGAACATTCTTGCAAAATGTTTTTGTGAGATCAAGGTTTGTTATCAATTGGACATTATTTTCGACATAAAGTTATATTTAACAAAATTAGCATTTTGTAATAGGAATCTAAAGTTTAAATTTGAATTAAGATAAAATCAACTAAAGCAAAGATATTTGCATGATTTTCTTAATAAAATGTATAAAAAAAGGGAAAAATAAAGGAAGAGAAGAAAAGAAATGTTTAATCAGGAGATCAGGAGTGGGAAAATGCTTTTCCCACTGTTGTTTATTTCACAATTGGTATATGAAATGTGTGTGGTGGGGGTTCAACCCACACATGAAGGTAAAGGGGGGGCTTGATCCCTGCAAAAAGTGTTGTTAGGTTTCATGGTGCATATGCTGGTATATGTAGCTTAATATTTAAATGTTTAGGTTTACTTTGTGGATTGGTTGTGTACACTTTTTATGTATAATGTAGTGCATTTATGTGTGTATGTGTATATAATCTAAAATTATTTAAAACTGTAAGATATTTACAGAGATGATTAAAGGAATGTGTAGATATAAAGAATAGAATTGTACACATACGTCACATGACAGACTGACCATAACAGTACTGACATGTTTAACATTATCACATATTCAGACTTCAAAGGATTTACTTTTTTTCCCAACCAACAATGGCAACTTCAGTGAAACACAAGTCCAATTTCTGCTATATACACTCAAGTTACACTTGGTGTCCTTCTAAATTTATATTTGATTTTTTTATTTTATCTATTATCTATTATTATTTTTATTGTATTATTGATGTATTCATTTACTTATTTGAATATTATTCCCCTCAAAATAACCTGCAAAATTCTTCATGTTGTGGTGATGGCTGTCTATTTCTATTTTATTTTCTAGGTGATTTATGCCATACTTTTTGTAATAAGAGGAAAATTGACATTGAAATGGGGGAAGGAATTATGACAAAACATATTTATAATAAAATTATTATATTGTGAAAGTGTTATTGTTGCCATATTACACAACATGAAAAAGTATGCTTATAGTAAATAGTAGGTTACTTTAAATTTAGTGGTACATTTAGAGGAAATTATAACACATTTCAAAAATAAGAGAGGAAAGTGAATCAGGAAAGAGAAAGATGAGAAAAATGGTAGCATGTTTACAGATGTGAAAAGAAAAGGAACACATAGAGATGTGAAGATCAGGCACATCACTGCATAGTTTAATAAAAGAAAAAGAGAAGCAAATAAAAAAGAAAAGGAAATAGAAGATGAAACAAATTTGAAGAATCATAAGTAACATAATGAATCTTAACAATAATGCAGAACATTATTAACATTATTAATACATTGTAAAAGAAAAAGTAACATCACATAGCTTTCATCTTTGTCAGTAATTAAAGTTGAAATGATAAAAGGGAACAAACGTACAAAGAAAGCCACTTATCTGATGACATTCTTTCCCCATTAGGTACAAAAAAATCAAAGTAGTCTAGAGTGAAGAAGAAACAGTAACTATTTAAATATTGTCACATATGTGTGAATTTATGCAAATGCATATCAGTTATGACAGAGATAATATATAGTAAATATATATAATAAATAGAAGGATGAAATCAATGTTATTTCCTTGCACTCCTTTTCATTCTTTATCTCTTTGGTACGGCTTTAATTCCTCATTATTATCTAACATTTTCTTTTACTTTTCAGAACTACATTTCTGAGTGAAGTAAATAAATGAAGGATGAATGCAAGGACTATATAAATAATGGTTTGCAAAAAGAAATTACAGATACTGATGTATTGGTAAATGCTAAACATGATATCTGAATATTATAACAAATGTATTGGCATTAGCCAAAAAGATCTGAAAGCATTTACTAGATTAAGAGGTTTGCTAGAGAATATTTTATTGGAAACCCCCGTCAAGCTTTTAAACATTAGTTGCAATTATAAAGACTACTTATTATACATATGGCTAGAGTATCTTCAAGGAAGATGTGTCAAGTAGGAAAGTATAGTTTTCTTATTATTCTAGTACTAATAATAAGACAGTTTACTTCTTTGCAAATATGCTAATGGACGTCTCATTTCAAAGAGCATTAAAACACTTTGGACTGTTCTGTTCAAATATAAAATGATAGTTTTGAATTGTGTATCATTAAATATAAAGTATATACCGAATGTTGTCAACAGAGGTGAGATCATTATTTGCAGTGCAAGATGTCAGCCAATATTTAGTACATGAAAACAGTGGTATTTTCATCATGGCATCCATTCTTCCATTTACACTATCAACAACCTTTTTTTCAGAGGGTGATATGGAAGAACTACCACAGCAGGGCTAGCCATCTGGCAGCATAAACTTTGGCTCCAGATGATTGTCACAGGGGAAGTGACACTCTAATGCCATTTGCAAAAATGGGAAAAAGGGATTGTGAATGGATGGATTGAGGGATAGGATTATTTGAAGAAATTTTGGTTGAATACCATTTAGTCATCCACTAAATAGTGTAAGCAAATTATTTGCCCCTTAAAGGACCAGTTTGGTAAAGCATGTTATGATGTTTCAGTACTTAAAAGTTTGACTTTTTGCCATTCAACACTGAAGAATTAGATACCTTAAACTGAAGAATATAGATGCTATTTTAAACAAGAAAACAATTTTCTGGAAAAAGATACAGAACTATAAGTTGAATTCAATGACATTGTAAAACTGGCTAACTTGACTTTTAGACTGCTAATAAGAGGAGTCTTAATATTACAGAAAAATAATCCCATTATGCCTACAGGACTCATTATTTTATTGTAGTGTTACTAAAGAAATGTTTACCATAGTAATAACCGAATACCAAAATATACTCTTTTACTTTGCAAAACACATACTAGATACCTGGAATAGAAGAAAAACACCCCAAAACATTTTGATATTTAATTCAAATCATTAAAGGTCGATTAAAAATAGGTGGAGATGTTTAAGTTAATATTTGACAAGTCAGATATTAGTGCAACAGACTAACCAAAAATTGTAGCAAATACTAAAACATTAAGAAAACTGGATATATTTATTGGATTTAAAATATCTAAATGAAATGAAAGAATTTCACTTCATTAAAATGAATACATTACTTATATGGGTTTGGTAATCAGACTTGTACATACAGATTTATATTTTCAAGACAGCTAGTATCAAAACCAGATTTATATATGGTCCTTTTTCTGACTATAGTGCACTAATCAATCACAATAAACTAGCCATTATAAAAAGAAAGCCAGCATATATGATCAAACTTAAATATTTTAAAGAATGATTTATAAAGAAAGGGAGAAATACCTAAAAATAAATGACAATGCAGAAGTAGACAAAACCATGGCATGAAACACTATGATAAAAATACTAAACTTGTTAAAATTTCTCAGTGAAAAGTAATAAATGATATTGAATGATAAAACTGTTTCTGTAGAACAAACAGACTACACTCTTATGCTATGACACCGAAAGGATGACAGAGTTTAGCAAATAGAGCTAAGCCAATTAATAAAACTAATCCAGTTAAAAGTGTTCGGTTGTCAGATGCAAGAAAAAATAAAGTCAAATGCTGCATACTTTATCCTTTAAAATGTATTATGAAAACACAATAGTGTAGGATTGCCATACAGATTTTTTTTCTAAAAAGTAATGAATTAATAAATTGTCTAGAGAGAGAATAGCAACAACAGAACTTTAAAATCAAACAGCATAAATCATAAGCACTAGACGATTTACTTCATAGCAGAAATTAGAAAAGCTTGACTGTGACCTGGAAACCCAGGTAAAGGAAAAGGACCTCTATTCATAGGAACTGTTCAAGGAAGGGTTAGAATAAGAAACTTAAGTTAGCTTGCCCATCATAGGATGGAGAAAGTTCCACAATGTAAGCCATACCTGGGGAATAGCAATTGACAGGTACATTCACACAGACCACCAAAAATCACTATGAATTTCCAAGTTGTCGCACACTGTTTAGATGTGTGGATGGAAGCATAAGTGTTACTGCCATATTGTAGCCATAGCATTGTGCCTGCTAGCCATGTATAATGACCAGCCAATAAACAAACAATTATTACTTGGCACTGACTTGCATGAGCATGAACTTAGCAATAAGTAGCATACCCTGCAGAAAGAGAAATCCCCTCCAGGGAATGACTTATGACAATAACATTAAATAAGAGAGAGTATAACTACATCAATGGAGTGATGGTAGGACTAAATGGTTAGATTTATTAGTATGAAAAACAGGTATACATATATCTATCAATCTATACATATATATATATATATATATATATATATATATACACACACACACACATATATATATATATATATATATATATATATATACATATATGCATACACATATATATATATATATATATATATATATATATACACACACACACACATATGCATATATATATATATATATATATATATATATATATATATATATATATATATATATATATATATGGATCTAGGACGTTTGATCGAATAATCAAACATCCAAATCCATAACCATTGAACACATTTTAACAAAAACGCTTTTATGGAAAAAGCACTTTTGTTAAAGCATGTTAATAAAAAAAAAACACTACATTAACGTTTTTGCAGGGGGGGGCCTCGCCCACCTGCACATCCCCCCTATTTAAATATTCTCCCTCCGAGACTGCACTACAGTGAGGAAAAGGGAATTTTCCCTTATCTGCACAGTAGTATGGCCTCGGCAACAGGCATAATTACACGAAAGTGCTTCTTCGGTGAAAAGCACTTTCGAGTAAGTATGCCCGGTCTTTTGGGTTTTGGACTTTTGATCTTTCGATCAAAAGTCCTAGACGCACATTTATATATATATATATATATATATATATATATATATATAGTTAAGTTACTATAACATATCAAATATTAAAAGACAAAAATAATACTGAAAGAAAACTTCTAATATGCCAATGTTTTGTGAATCCAGTATTTCTTGAAATGTTATTTGATTTTTCTGCACACACATGCTTATCTGAGACCTAAAGTCTAATTTCTTCAATTAAAAGCCATTCTTTGATGCAGCTTGACCAAAGTCAGTTTCAAATGATAGATCATCACGCCTTCAGTACAATCAGCATGCGCAAGAGAGAAGAAAGAAATTGACATCAATTAATAAATGAAACTCACTTGTAATCATACCAAAAAAGACGTGTTATTTGGTACTGCACTGTGAGCTCACTATCAACATTTCTTAAACTACTGGCCTGCCTATATGACTAAGTCTTTATATACTACCTGAGAGAATGATGGCAACATACTGGACATCATCTTGACATCAGGTCAATATTTCAGTTAGTTTTACCCTTTAAAAAGATTGCAGCAAGTGTGTGTGTGTGTGTGTGTGTGTGTGTGTGTGTGTGTGTGTGTGTGTGTGTGTGTCTGTGTGTGTGTGTCTGTGTGTGTGTGTGTGTGTGTGTGTGTGTTATGGGGATTTTTGCTGTATATGGAAGCAGACTGTGAAGCCCAGTTCTCAGTTTTGCACAATGGCATTCATAAAAGCAATATGTGAACCGAAACATACATGTCTTTAATCTGCAGCTGATCCATCTAGGAAGTATTAAACATAGTTTTAATTATTTCAATTATATGAAATCTATTGTCATTGGAATGTAACTCAACTGACCAAATCACAGCCAAGGTGCTGTGCAATCACTTTGCATAGCCACTATTTTGTTTCCTGTATATAATCCACCTTTGCTCTCTCTCGTCTGTACTGAGGTCCATTTCCATATGTTCCAGACGAGACTGTTCTGTAACTTTAAGAAAGTAAATCACACATTTCACTCAGCATGTGTTTAGAGTACAGAAGAGACTATGCATGTAAAGTGACCACTTCATTAATACCACTGTGTTGAGAAGCATTCAGCTTAATTTGCTATTTCAAATTAATGATTTTCAAGTTGCGATTCCAATGTGGCATTGGAAGCAATAGAGGTGAAATCACAAATTAAGCTGAATGCTTCCCAACACCCTCGTATAAATGAAGCGGTAACTTTCCATCCTTTACTAGTTATGAAAGCAGAAATGTATTCATGAATTTTGTATTAATTTTTGGCATAAATGGTATTTTATATTTTATGCCTTTAACATACATAATAGGAACAGTACTTTACAAAGTATTTTACAAAGTAAAAGACCAGGTAGCAATGTACATTCTTATTTTTAGATTTCGGGGTAGTTAAGGAGGACAAAAGAACCCTTTTTAAACAATGTTCAAGTAATTTGTGGACATTAGGGTAGGAATCACCTTGTTAACATTCATTTCACAGGTTCATAGGTTGGTACTAGCCTATTGGCCTATACAAGCCTAGCCAAACAATTCCCCGGATATTTCTTCCCACAATATTTACTTCCCTGGACCCCTGTCTAGCAGGGCGACTGATGTGATCACCGGTGTGAATTTCCCATCTCCCATCGAATCATCAAGGTTCCTTTTCAAGAGGGCCAAGGAGGTGCTCTGCTTGACATGTATGGGCAGTCTCTGGGTCAGGAACCTATCCCTCCAGCATGTTTTGTTCATTATGATGACAAGGTTTAGATCCCTGGAGCACGTGGCTCTGAAGGATTGGGATTTCTTTAAGTGGAGCATGTCCAGCAGCTCAGGGTTTGACATGGCCTTGTCTGTTAAGCAGAGATCACCTCTGAGTTGAAGATATACCACAGAGTATAGCTGGAATTATTTTAGATGGTCAGCATAAGGCATCTGCTTTAGGCCTGTGATTCTTTTAGTGAGGTATTTCTGTGGCCTTTCCAGCTGTTGCAGATGTCTTGTGAGGTACAGAGCAAACTGGGCACTGTACTCTATAATGGGTCTAATGAGGGATGAGTACAGTGGGACAATGACCTCCTTTTTTCTGGATGAAAAGCCCTTAGTGATGAGGTGTGCCACATAGAAGGATTTCCTGACTGTTGTGACGATATGGTTATCGAAGGTGAGACCACTGTCCACCTGTGTCCCTTAGTCTCTCACTTTTAGTGTTTAGTGTACTGCCACCTATGTGGTAATTCATGGGTACATGTTTGTTTCCCAAAGGGGATAACTATACATTTCTTGGCATTAAGCTTGAACCCATGGCTCTGTCACCAAGCATCTGTCTCTGTAAGGCCGTTTTGTAGAACATCCACATCATTTGGGGATTCCATAATGGCTCCGAGACTGCAGTCATCTGTGAACTTTGTTAGCCAGAGTCCTTTAGTGTTGGCCTGTACTTCAGAGAAGTAGATGCCAAACAAGAGCGGTCCCAGGACTGAACCCTGAGGTACTTACTTGTCTGGAGATGGATTTGGAGTCAGCTGGATTTCAATAAAATATGTCATTTTTTCATACATTTATTCGGGATTCATTCATGCAAGTGTTAACAATAGTCTCAAAGTCTGATGATGTTTTTAATTAGTTATTTAAATAATATAAAAAGGTGGATTTCAATTGTAACAAAATGATTCTGAAGAAGTCCAATATTATGGACAAAAGCGCTTAATCGAACATGTTTTAATATTTTAATTATTGTTTTTATTTCATAGTTTTACACAAACATTTTAGTGAATAAAGTGACAAGTATTCCAAAGACTTCACTAGCTGCTGCTATTATATTACATCTTACACCACTTGCTAATGTGTCGAACATATCTTTGAAGTGCCCTATTTTAGGCATATAAAAACCCAGCGCCTAGGGACTATAGGGTATAGGGCTATTGTAACTTACTTTAGGGGGTGCAAAATAACAAAACGTAGTTTGTACAAGATGAGTGTCGCAGCCACCTATAGAATGCATCTAAGGTATTTGCATGATCATTTTTGAATGAAGAAATCACAGAATTTTGCCAGCAGTGTGTAATGAAACAATATGCATGAAAGCAGATAGAAGCATGGAAGTTGTCGACAGAGAAAGTTACTTTGCTTAGTGACATCTTTTCCAATGTATTATTTTATACCTGTGTTGCAGACAGTATATGAGTTTTAATGTCGTCTCCAATGCAAAATTAAAGTGCAATATCAGAGTTCCAATTTCAAATATTAACAAGAAAAGGATCAGCTATACTGATAAAAATTCATTTGTTTCACTAGGAATAACAAATCTTGATTTCATCTGTAAAAGAGATGTTCCCTTCTAATGATACCACAATAAAACAACAAAAGCAAGTAGATACATATGCTAAAATTAAGTAGATTTTGAAATGGGGCAGAACAAGGACCCAGCCAGGCTTTGCTCAAAGCTGTATTACAGTAAGGTAATAAAAAGAAGTACATGTCCATAACTCTAAGCAGATAGGCTGTGCTCTGTTCAAAAACAGCACCCCTGTTGGTCTTTAATAAGACTAAGGCATGAGCATATAGACTACACACAGCAGGAATGTTGCTGAAATCATTTTCTCTGACTATCAAAGGGTAGGAACTGCCAGAAAAGGCAGTTTTAATGAGGCAAAGAACAAACCCTGACCTGTGCTGTCTAAGTCTCTAAAGGCTATATCTGAAGATTGCTGATTTACTACAAACTGAATTTGAATAAACCACACAGAGATGTAACATCCGTTTTACAGCAAGCTTTTCATTCCTTATATTTATGTTTGCCCTTGCATAGCACTACCTCCTATGCTACAGAATTATGCACTGTAAAGTTGTTTTTCTATATATCTTTGCTAATGAATGAGCTCTTATATTATCTAAGATACATGGAAAACTTTGAGATGTTTTAGTTCATTAGAAAATTGTGTAAATGATGAATTATTTGACACATGCTTTAACTACTAACGCTGTTTAAGGAACTGCTCATCACCAAGTACGTGTGCACTTGCAAATAATCATTAGTCATTCTTTTTGTTAATGGTAAAGCTCATAATTATAATTTAAGCAGGCTGGTGTGCAGTAATATCCATACAGGGAATGGTATACAGAGCCACGCATACAAACCTGACCTGAGACCAGTACTACAACATGAACAAAATTAAGATGTGAAATAAGAGGGCTGTGCGTAAGCCTATCTATACCCTTAATGGTCCTGTGTCAAATGAAGAGCTATGTGCTGCAGACAGATACTGAATGAACAGCATAAGTCCACTCCCCCCATCTTCACAAAAAAGTACAATAAAACCAACTATAAAAGGCGGATCGAGT
The DNA here is from genome assembly GCF_019279795.1 of Protopterus annectens. Lineage (NCBI taxonomy): Eukaryota > Metazoa > Chordata > Ceratodontiformes > Protopteridae > Protopterus > Protopterus annectens. The sequence continues at coordinate 581,746,385 of NC_056750.1, forward strand.
GTTCTTCCATCAAATCACAGTAGTATACATCTGTATACTAATCAAAGTTAACAAATCTCATAACTCACATGGTGACTCCTTATACTGTTGCAAAATCTCTAAATACTAGAGCTCTCTTCCTCAACATATATTAGCCATCAGTAATACTCATAACTTCATACAGGCCCTAAGACAACAGACTGTTCTTCTCCAGACTAACCTGGTTTACTTCGCCTCCTTTTTCTATCTCTCAACATGCTCTCATGTCCTCCCTAATGTGGATACCACCTTATCACTTGGTTATTTTCACATGTACTAAAAAACAGAAAGTGTGTTTAAGTAATGATCAATAGTGTTCTTGCACTGGTTTTACTGTGTTGTTGATGTATCTGCTTATAACCTTTAGTTGCAAAGAATTGGATAAATATGTAACCGTATTATTTTTCTTTGATTGCTTTGTATAACTATGTTTATGTTCTGGAGTTTTTCTCCCTGGGTCTCCACTGAAAAATGGCTAAATTTGCCCAGTCGGACATTTACCCGGTAAACAAATGTAAATAAATAAATAAAATAAATGTACAAAATACATCATAATTTTAAAATACGTCCACCTAAACTGTCCTGTGAGTAAAATCATCATGGCAATTGTTCTAGTTTTAGAATGAAGTACTCAAAACGTATAAAATATAATGGATGCTATCATTAGATCAGCTGTGATTAAATAATATTTTTAGATCACATATATAAGTTCCATTTAAGTTTCTATCACTCTAAGCTCTAAGTGGAACTCAAAACACTGAGCACAAATTATGCAAATAAAAGTGTTTGAAACTGAAGGAACTCAAAAAGAAACTTTTTTCTTTCTTTTTTTTTTTTTTTTTGCAGAAGGGCAGGTCCTCCTGTACTCTACACTCCTATTACTTATACATACTAACTGAAAGGCATATGACAGTGGAGAATAGCCAAATAAACAATACCTGTAGTACTATGATCCTGCAATACTTCTACATTCTATACTTATCTTTTCACCATTCAGAGAAATGCATGACACACCCAGACATACATGTCATATATATATATAAATGTGTGTGTGTGTGTGTATATATATATATATATATATATATATATATATATATATGTGTGTGTGTGTGTGTGTGTGTGTGTGTGTATATATATATATATATATATATATATATATATATAAATATATATATGGGGTCTAGGACTATTCACTGAAAGCACATTTCACTAAAAGTCAAATGACTGTGCACAAATCACTGAAAGTTCAATTCACTGAAACACATTTCACTGAAAGTTATATATGGCCTTTCCCCCACTGATGTGCGACCCTGGAGTTAGTATATATAGTAAGGGGGGAGGGTGTGGGGAAAAGGCCATATATAACTTTCAGTGAAATGTGTTTCTGTGAATTGAGCTTTCAGTGAATTGTGCACAGTTAAATGTGTTTCAGTGAAATGTGCTTTCAGTGAACAGTCCTAGACCCATATATATATATATATATATATATATATATATATATATATATATATATATATATATATATATATATATATATATATATATATATATATATATATATGTATATATATATATATATATATATATATATATATATATATATATATATATATATATATATATATATATATATGTATGGATCTAGGACGTTTGCTCGACTGAGCAAATGTCCGAATCCATAAAACCTGGACACACTTTAATGAAAGAGCTTTTATCGAAAAAGCGCTTTCGTTAAAGCATGTGACAAAAACCCCACTATATTTACATTTTAGCAGGGGGGCTATGCACCCCACACCCCCCCACTTTAATATTCTCCCTCTGAGACCACACTACAGTGGAGAAGAGGGAAATTTCCCTTACCCGCACCGTAGTACAGCCTCGGCAACAGTCATACCTACGCGAAAGTGCTTCTTCGGTGAAAAGCACTTTCGCTTAAGTATGCCCGGCCGTTTGGATTTCGGTCATTTGCTCAGTTGAGCAAACATCCTAGATCCATATTATATATATATATATATATATATATATATATATATATATATATATATATATAGTTTCATAGTATAGTACTAGGCTATCTGCCCTAAGGCATTTATAAGCCTAGCCAAAGTGTATGTCGCTTTCGCCACCCCATGTAATGATACAAAAGTGTACAATTTAAATTAAATTTAGTTTACTGTGCCTCTATCTAGCAATGACACAGAGATGACCCCCGGGGTAAACCTATGATCACCCATCCATTCGTCCAGATTTCTCTTGAAGAGAGTCAGTGAGGGGCTCTGCCTAACATGGACAGGTATCCTGTTCCAGAGTGTGGGAAGCCTCTGGGTTATGAATCTGTCCCTCCAGCATGTCCTATTCATATTTGTGCTGAGGTTTAGATCTTTAGCTCTCGTGGCTCTGATGGATTTGGTTTTTTTGAGGTGGAGCATTTCCATTAATTCTGATTTGGACACGGCCTTGCACGTAAGGCACAGATCACCTCTGAGCAGGCGGTATGCTACTGAATAGAGCTGGAGCTTTTTCAGTCTGGCAGCATATGAAATATGCTGGAGACCCTTGATCCTCTTGGTAAGGTACTTTTGGGGTCTCTCCAGCTGCTGCAGGTGCCGGGTGAGGTACATACCAAATGGGGCATTGTACTCAATCATAGCCCTGATAAGGGAGGAATATAAGGGTACAATGACATCCTTTGATCTGGATGTGAATCCCTTCATGATAAGGTGGGCAAGGTAGAAGGTCTTTCTAACCACTTTGGCGATGTGGGTGTCAAATGAGAGGTCACTGTCAACTTGGGTCCCCAGGTCTCTGATTACTTTTTCCGTACTTAATGGATTACCACCTATGTGGTAATTTGTGGGTACTTTGTTTTTTCCAAAGGGGATGACTACACATTTTTTGGCATTTAGTTTAAGGCCATGACTCTGGCACCAGTTGTTTGTTTCTGTGAGGCCCTTCTGGAGGATGCATGTGTCAGCTGGTGTGTCGACTATGGTGCCTAGTTTGCAGTTGTCTGCGAACTTTGTCAGCCACAACCCCCCTATGTTTGCCTGCACATCTGAGAAATAAATGCCGAACAAGAGGGGTCCCAAGACAGAGCCCTGTGGGACTCCACTTGTGACTGGCTTAGAGTCTGACATAGCTCCAGCTATTCTGACTTTGTGGGTTCTGTCCTTTAGCCAGTTTGCAGCCCATCTTGTGACAAACGGGTTTACATTTAAGCTGTTCAGCTTGTCTATGATGCCTGAGTGGGGTATTGTGTCGAAGGCTTTTGCCAGATCCAGGTAGGCTGTATGAACTGCTTTGCCTTCACCGATGGCTCTAGTGACTGTTTCAAAAAAGTCCACCAGGTTTAAAGACAGGATCTGCCTTTTACAAAGCCGATCTGGGTAGGGTCAATTGTCTGTAGGTCCCCGATGTTTTTGTTTATGAGTTCCATAATGATCCTTTATATAGCTTTGCAGACCAGGCTGGTCAAGCTTATGGGGCGGTAGTTTCCAGGTTCTGTAGAGGTGCCACCTTTGTGGAGTGGGACCACTGTATCTGTACACCAGTGTTCAGGGACGTATCCTATAGCAAGGCTAAGATTAAACAGCATTCTTATGTGCGGGTTTAGCTCCTCTAGGAGTTCACGTAGCACGCAACCCGGGACACCGTCAGGTCCCATGGATGCTGTATTTTTAGCTTTGCTGAGGGCAGCTCTCACCTGGACATCTGAGATTTCAGGGAGGTTGCATTCAGCTGAGATATTTATTTCGTCTTTTGGGGAGAGGGAGGGGAGAAATTTGCACTGAACCTGTCTGCCAGTATGTTGGCAATATCTGTGGGTTCAGTGTATTTTTTGCCATTATGAACTAACTCTGCACATATCTGAGGGTTTCCACCCAGGTTTCTAACATAACTGAAGAAGGCCTTGTGATTATCTTTGGTGTCCTTAGCAATTTTTCTCTCGAAGTTGGCCTTTGATGATTTTATTAGCGAACGTAGTTTTTTGCTAGTGCTGATCAGAGATGCCTTCCCTTTATGGGATTTTGCTCTGTCTTGCAGTAGCTTCCTTCTCTTGTTATAAAGTTTGTTTATGGCTGGGGTCCACCAGATAGGATGCCTGCCTTTGGTGGAAAGGGTCTTGGTTTTATTTGGGATTGCATGATCCATGCATTCTTGGAGATGCCCATAGAAAGCATTTGTGAAGGATTCAGCAGTGTGGGATGTGGTTTCCACTGGCCCAGGGGGCTTGAAGGACACCATTTCAGTCCTGAGGAGTGTAAAGTTGGCTTTTGAGAAGTTTCTCACTGTGGTCTTTTGTGCTGGGGGTGGAGGTGGGATATGAATATCTAGGGTTATTAGTTTATGGTCTGATCTCACTAGTGAGGGGTATACTTCTGGTGTTGAGCATTTTGTCCCCATGTTTGTGATGATCAGGTCAAGTATATTATTTCCCCTTGTGGGGGAGGTGACTAGTTGTTCCATTGCATTTGAGTTGATGAATTCCAGGAACCTTTGGGCTAGGGTGTTGGGGCTTGAGTAATGCACCCAGTCTATGTTTGGGTAGTTGAAGTCTCCCAATATGATGGTATTTGGTGAGACATTCATATCCTCCAGTGTCTTCAGGAAGGCTGAATGGAGTTCCTGAGATTGCGAGGGTGGTCTGTAGCATGTTACAAGTTGTATAGCAGGTTTGCCTATGGTTAGTTGCACATGGATGGTCTCCGATGCTTCGTGCATTGCCACTCAACTGGAGGTGTGGGTGTCTTTAATGAATATGGACACTCCCCCTCCTTTTGCGGTTCGGCCCAGGTTTTGGGGCCAAAATGCATGATACGAGGTATAACCTGGTAGGGCTGGGGTGCTCTCAGGAGCCTTGAACCAGGTTTCAGTTACTGCACAGACATCGATGCTCTCCATACTGAGGAGTGCTTCGAGAGCCTGCATCTTGAGATTTAGACTTCTGGCGTTGAGCAGCATTACCCTTAGTTTTTTCCTTTATTGTTTTCTAAGGTGGTGGGTTTGTCTTTTGAGCCTTGCCTAAAAAAGGCACTTTGGGGGTGGCAAGAGCCTTAGCCAATATCTGGAAGCCCAGTGGTGAGAGGTGCAAACCGTCCCTTGCGAAGCAACGTGGCTTGTCCAGCATGTCATCCCAAGCAGACAGACATTGGATCCCCCTAGAATGACACCAGTAATTGAGCCAATTATTAAAGCTGATCATCTTGTCTTTGTATTGTGGCATCATTCTTGGTGAGGGCAAGATGCTGCTCAGTGTCAGGGTCATACCGGCCTGGGCTACATAATCAGAGAACTCCTCTATGTCTCTCTTCATGTAGTCCAAGGAGGTACGTCTCAGGTCATTCACACCGGCATGGACAATGACGGAGTCATATTTGTACTTGCTTTGGAGTGACCTGATTGATTGTGTTATGTGGCGGATCCTAGCTCCCAACAGGCAGCTCACTGTTACCCTCTCTTTGTTCAGCCTGGTAAGTGGGACGTCAGTGTGTCTGACTATAGAGTCACCTATTACTAGTGTATCAGGCATGGTGTTTCGCCTTAAGGCTGTGATTGTTTGGCACACTGACTTTGTGTACTATGTGTTGCATGTGCAGAGTTTTGAGGTGGTGTTTTCTTGGATGTCTGCTTTGGGAGCCTCTGTTGTTTCGGTAAGTTTTTTATTAGAGCCTCCGAGTATGTCTTTGTGTTATTATGTGTTTGGTTTGCAGTTGTGGTTGGTTCATGTGAGACTGGGTTTGTTGTGTGTGTGGTTACCTTCTCCTCCTGTCTGGTCTTGCTAGTCCTGTGTTGAGAGAGTTCAGCCTCCAGTTTGGCTATATAGTTGCATCTCTCACATGTGTTGGTGTTTGTTGGGAGGAGAAGAGGGTTGTCTGTGTACATGAGACAATTGTAACATTGTCTCAGGATTCCCAGATTAACCAGCTGAACTGCAGAGGACGTCAGTAATATATCACTCCACATGCCAGAATAGTATAAGCGGGTGATGTGTAACTGGGTCAGAGAGAGGACTTTGAAGGGAAGTGGGTATTAGCACGGGTTGTAGGTGGATGTAGTGCTTACGTTAGTTTAAGGGTGCTTCACTTAAAAGAAAGGTTTTAGGAGCAAGTGCTAGGCTTATGATATATATATATATATATATATATATATATAGGGTTACTATTAAAATCTCGAAAGTGAAAAGAAAAATGGTACTTATGAGCGAAGTGTTTCGCTGAAAGTACACAATACCTAATGGCCCTAATGTCGAAAAAAAGCTGTTAATGCCAAAAATGTCGAATCCCACCCTTCCCGTAACTCCCTAACTAGGAAATCTAACATCCTGTTTATGCAGGGGGGCAAATGCCCCTGCACCCCCACACCCCCACTAACTATATATTTCAACTCAGAGATCGCACTACAGTGAGGAAAGGGATGCATTTCCCTTACCACACTGTACAGGGATCCTTGTACATAATCGAACGTTATATTTGCGAATGCACAGACCATTTGCAAATATTCTGTTCGATTACATGGCTGGCACACACATGAACTGTTTGAACATCTGTAATTCGGATAGTTCATAGGCATGCAATTCTACCCCAACTTTTAATAGTAAACCATATATATATATATATATATATATATATATATATACACACACACACACACACACACACCACACATACATATTTGGATATATGGATTCACTTTATATTCTCAAAATACTGAAATATCGAATTTCAGTATTTCAAGACTATAAAGCCAAATTTCCGAAATAGCAAAACCCCATAACCGTGAATTTGAAAATGTCAAATTCATGGTTGTGGTGGTGCGCTACATGACGTGGCATGTAGTGTGTCTGATTTATGGCTTTGTATGTGGCTATGGTTGTAGATTCAGGTAAGTGAATATTTTTTAAGGGTTTTGTGTAGGGATTTGAGTGTATGTGAGTGTGTTCAGAAGTTGCAGGTTTGAGTTAGGGTAGGTAGGTAAGTGTATGAGTGTGTAAGTGTTGAATGTGGTGGTGTTTATACATTTGTGATGTGTGTGGGGGGACTGTAGAGTATGTAGTGATGAGTTTACTGTCTTTTTCTGTTTGGTGCAACCTCAGAGGTAGTATATGTAAGTAGTGGGGGTGTGGGGGGGTGCAGGGGGGCTTGACCCCTGCTTAGATGTAGGGTAGCTTTATTCATTTGTATTGTTGTGTTTGTGTGTGTTTTGTTTGTTGTAATATGGGGAGGGCGGTGTATGTTTTATGTGGTGTATGGTGTGTTTATGTTCACTGTTTTGAATTTCGCCCTTTTGGGGTTTCGGTGTTTTGTTTTTTCGGCTTTATAGTCTCGAGATATTTCAGTATCTCGAGATTATAAAGTGAAATCATATATATATATATATATATATATATATATATATATATATACACACACACACACACACACACACACATCTATATATATATATAAACACACACACTTATACAGGGTACAGCTCATTTTATCTAAGATTATTTTTTTGAATCACAAATTCTCAAAAAAATTAATTGAAAACTCATTTTGTTGGAAAATACACACTTTTGAATTACACTTCATGATAACATTTAGATGGTATGGTTTTAGGTGTCGATTTAAAAGGAATTTAAAAGAAAGTTAATGTAGAACATTATTTATGCTTTGCCACTACCCACTGTTGTGTTCTTTGGGCAACTTTAGAAGTTTTGGTTTGTGTGGCAGTAGTGATTCACTGTGTGTATTTTTTTAAATCTTTCCCTGTGATTGTGCGACCATGGAGTAAGGATATATAATTAAGGGTATTGTGGGGGTAAGCCACCCACATGGCTGGTACAGGGGACAAAATGTCTTTTCATGATTTTTTTTTTCAATTATTTATGATTAGACAAAAGTGAATATGGCTAAATGAAATAGATACTCTATACATATATATATATCTTCCTCTCTCTCTCTCTCTCTATATATATATATATATAGACAGATTATAAATATATATATATATATATATATATATATATATATATAAATATACATATATATATACATATATATATATATATATAAATACACATACATACAGTGCACTGCAGATAGTCAAATACTTTTTTTGTCTGCATTACATAAAATATATTACAATATGTCTAGAGTAGTGACCATCTGCATCCTCTTTAGTTTGAGGAGTGTACACTTACACTGCCTGCAGTTTGCACTCCATGTGTATGCTGTACAAAACTGAAAATTGTGGGATAAGGGAATTTACCTTTTGTTTCCATCATTTGACAAAAAAAAAAAAATACTTAGTTTTTTTTTTGTTTTTAATTTTGGTTTTCAAAGAAGTTTTGAATTTAGTATGATTTTCAATTTTCAATCTGTATTTTTTATTCTGAATAGTGAGCGGAGTGAGACTCAACCTATCAAAACAGTGTATGTGTGTGTGTGTGTGTGTGTGTGTGTGTGTGTGTGTGTGTGTGTGTGTACCTTTATTCATTGACTTCACATTCTGTCAACAGCTTTCCTAAGCATTACTTTTTTTCGGTAAGAAAGCTACCAACAAAATGGTGTGAGATCGACATAATACCAGGTTAAGGAATACGCCCTTTCCCCAGTATTGTGCAGTCTTGTAGTTGGTATGTATAAGTAGCAGAAATGTGCAGGGGGGACTGCCCCCCTACAAAAAAAAAGACTGTTTAGAGTTTTCTTGTTTGATCAGCTTGTGTCACATATGCCAGGTGATCAAAATCTCTAAACAAATATAAAACCACATTGTAAGTTTCTAGGGAACATGATGACCTATCACTGAACCAGTGATCAAAGAGCTTCCATCATCACCACTGGCACCAGTGGGGGACGTACACTACAGATTACAGGTGTGCACACAGTATTTCCAGATGCAGCTCTCTGCATCAAGTGCAATTTCCTTTAAGACCACACAGAGATCAAAGTCAGTCCGGGCAGTCTCTGGGTTATGAACCTGTCCCACCAGCATGTTCTGTTAATTGTGGTAATGAGGTTGAGGTGCATGGATCATGAGGTTCAGAAGGATTGGGATTTTTTTAGATGTAGTATTTCTAACAGAGCTGGGACATGGCTTTGTAAGTCAAGCAGAGATTGCATTGAAGTAGGTGGTATGAGACAGAGAATAGTTGGAGTTTTTTGAGTCTGTCCATATAGGACAAGTGTTTAAGGCTTAGAATGCTCTTTTTGAGGTACTTTTGCAACCTCTCCAGTTGTTGCAGGTGTCTGGTGAGGTACATGCCAAATGGGGAATTGTACTCTATGATTGGCCTAATGAGGGAAGAGTAGAGGGAGACAATGACCTCTTTCTTCCTGGATGCAAAACCCTTATTAATGAGATGTGCCACATAGAAGGATTTTCTGATCACAGTGGTTGAAAGAGAGGTTGCTGTCAACCTGTGTTCCCAGATCTCTTATAACGCCTTCTGTGTTCTGTGGACTACCATCGATGTGGTAATTCATGGGAACTGGGTTTTTTCCCAAAAGGGGATGATGACACATTTTTTGGCATTGAACTTAAGGCCATGGTTCTAACACCAGTTGTTGGTCTCAGTGAGGCCTTTCTGTAGGATGTCAACATCACTTGGGGAGTTAATAGCTCCCAACTTGCAATCATCTGCAATCTTTAACAGCCAGAATCCCTTTGTGTTGGCTTGGACTTCAGAGAAGTAGATACCAAGCAGGAGAGGACCCAGGACAGAGCCCTGTGGGACTCCATTCGTGACTGGTTGGTATTCTGACTTGGAGTCAGCTACTTTTACACTGTGGGTTCTATCTGTGAGCCAGTTTGCAACCCACCTAGTGATATAGGGGTTGATGCCTAGCTTACTGAGTTTTTCTATATTCCTGAGTGGGGAATGGTATCAAAGGCCTTGGCCAGATCAAGGTTGGCTGTGTGAACCACCTTGCCTTCATCCACAGCTCTGGTGACTGATGCAAAGTCATCGACCAAGTTGAACAGGCATGATCTAACCTTCACAAAACCAAACTGTGTGGGATCCAGAATTTGGAGATTCCCTATATCCTTGTTTATTAGATCCATGACGATGCATTCCATAGCTTGTCATATCAGACTCATTAGGCTAATGGGACAATAGTTCCCAGGGTCTATAGTCGCTCCTCCTTTGTGGTAAGGGTTGACTGTAGCAGTGCACCATTCAGTAGGGACAAAGCCTGAGGTGAGGCTGTGACTGAACAGAGCACACAGGTGAGGAGCCAGTTCATTTTGCAGTTCATGTAAAACACAGCCAGGGATATTGTCAGGTCCCATAGAAGCTGTATTCTTGGACTTGGACAGTGCTGTGTAACCTGTTCAGCAGTAATATTAGGTGCCTGGCAATCTACTCCCTCTTTCTCCAGATTCCCAGTAGGATTCCTCACTGGCACAGCTATAGAGTTGAGATTTCAGCTGAGTGGCCTAGCCAAGACATCCAGCACCCTCTCTGTCCAGCCAGTGCTTCGTGTCCCTGCCCAAGTAGCTGACACACACTCTTTTTGAGGTTTGATTTACACACACACACACACAGCTGGGAAAAGCTGGCACAGGTTTACTAGCTATTTTCCCTTTTGCCCAGACTATAAGGACGTTATCACTGCCACTAGACAACTCCCTATTATCTACTTTAAGGCCCCTAACAAAGGGTGTCCAATCTTACTATGTAATGTTAATAAGAGCAAGGCTATTAGGAGTGGCCCACACAGTGTCACCAAATAAATATGCAATTACTCTCAAAACTTAAATATCTCTAGAAAGATCAGCCACAATGAAAGGTTTAAATATATTTAATAATAATAAATAAGAGAACAAGAACATACTCAGTATATATTCAAAGTGACACCAGAGTTAAAACCACAGGAAATAATTAAAGCATTGCAGGACAGTATCAAATAACTAAAGAAAAATATCTAAACTAAGCTATGATATATTCCTGACTATATCCAAGAGAATTATACTGTTCCCTAGAAACTTACTTCATCAGAGCAAGGCAGATGTGTGATGAATGGGTCCTTTTTAGTTGCTGTCAGGTCCAAGACAGAATACAGAATGCACGTTCTCTTTGAGAGTTCTCAAATCAATATCTTAATTATTACTGCTGGGATAGCTTGCAAAATGACATCATTTTTTGTCATCTGACTCTACACCCAATGAAACCCCCACTGCTGGAATCTGCCAGTATTTAGCATCTACCTGTGAAAATACACAGACCTCAGATCTTTGGCAGATGCTGGAAGTCACAAAACAATTGCATACCTTCACATGTCAAAACTAGTAACTAGTTCACTCTGAAGACAATACAGAGTTCTCCCTACTTTTAGACATTGTATCTCTTTGCTGCATTGAAAATGAAATATACCATATTTTATGACACTGCCATAAAGTAATTTAATTTTAGCTATTTTTCTGAAGTTAACCTCCTGTATTTCAGTTTTCACTATTAGAATATATACATTTAAACAGATACAATACTGGTGTATACATTCTGTTCTATTCCAGTAGGGTATAATGTGGTTACATTTCAAACAGCACTTTGCAAAAACCTTTTCAACATACACTTATGTACCAGCAGTTTGATATACAAATGACATATAGTTCTAATACAGTTGTAACACAAGCATCGTATATAAATCATGTTGATATTCACAAATGACAATCATTTACAAAATTCCAGCCAGCTGGGCTGGCAACATCTCCTTTCGTCTCTCACACACACAAATATATAAATATATATATATATATATATATATATATATATATATATATATATGGGTGTGTGTGTGTTTGTGTGTAATAACGTCTTGCGATCCTGTGTGTTCAAAAATAGGTAGTGTAACTTTAAAAGTCTGTAATGTGACTTGTGTTTATAGGTTCTCATAGCACTTTAGTCAGGAAATTGATTTTATCAGTCAACTAATGAGAAGTGAATCATCATTTTAGTGATGTATAAAAATGTGTTGCCTAACTGAAGCAAATCAAGCATGGTGTCATGAGGAGCAGGTCCATATTAACAAGTTTATCATCTTTTTATAATGCTTTATCTAAAAATTATATCTCTCCAGATGTGATACAATGGATTGCAAAATGGCTGTATGGCAGAAAATAGACTGTGGTAATATATGAACAAAAAGGTGTGTCCTGTGGATTTGTCCAAGGACCAGTATTACTCAAAATGGTTTTCTCCAGTTTCCATAGTTCTACAGAGTTTCATTGGGGCAAATAAACTTGAAGACATCCAAAACAGTTTTATACTTTTATACTAGCAAATGTAAGGTAATGACTTGTAATAAGTTTATTGTAATACAATAATCATGAACAAGCTTGAAATTGTAAACTCTATCAAAGATCTGAGAATATAGATTGACCAAGGACTACATTCTAAAGCACATGAATTAAACATTAAGAATTGGGCATTAAAGCAAATGGACTGTTTATTTAGAACAACAACAAAATAAACCTCAGCATTATGTCCTTTCTATATATCTATGGTTAGGCATTTTCTTGCCAACTTGGCTTTTAGTAATTTAATAACTGGTGTTCTGTAGAAGTTGGAGATCATTTAGGAAAAATAGTAAAAGGCTAACAGGTTTTACAGCTCAGGCATACAATGAAACACTTTGTAAATTAGTTATTCAATTTAAAGTATATATATCTTACAGGTAAATTATGTCTTATATTCAAATGTGTGAGTTCAGTAGAATTAAGAGTAGATTTAGGCCATGAATTAAAAACAGAACAAGGCACATAAGACCAAGAGGTCAGTTTTTTTTATTTAATAAAAGCACAACTAGGAAAAGGATCACTTAATTATCATAATGTTTTCTGTACTTATGGAATTAGTTAACATTCAACATGTATAAGACAGCATTAGGTACTGCATTTTAAAGATAGGATGTGCTTGTTTTGTCAACATTTTTGTACTGAATTCTTTCTTTTTTCTTGTTTTGGAGTCATAGAGTGTTTGTTATTTTTCTCCTACTAACTGAGTCTTTAACATGGCAGCCATTTGCTCAAATGTGAATTTTTTACATTTTTGAAGGCTTTGTACAAAATTACTGGCACTGCTACTGCTTTACTTTCTCCAATCAGATATGTAGTTCTAGACTGCACATTATCTAAAAACTGACATATATATAAATAGACAAATATTGATTAATACAATGAATCAAATATAACATATGTACAGAAAAATCAATAGACTGAAACAGAAACAAAAAAGTAAATACAACGAAATGACACATGAACTAGCCAGCAAAGGAAACACCTATGCTGAATGTCAACAACAAAAAAAAATAATGATAATATACATTATTCTGAAGGCACATCCACTGCATTACCCTTTGGGGGACTGCAGCAGCCTACCCTATATATATATATATACCTTGCAGTGCAAGTTTCCTACAATGTCAGAAAATGGAAAGTCCTGAATAGCAGCAGTCTTATACTAGAACAAAAATGCCATACACTTCATATAAAAACCACAGTTTATCATCCCATCCCATCCTTATGCTACCTGCATTTCAATTAGCAATGTACTTAGTAAAATACAACTAACACAACATGGCTTCTACTGACTGAAATAAGAGCATGAGGTAAATTTATGATAAAGTGATGACAGCAGCATTAGCTCATCCTTCCTTACAAAGTCAAAACCTCTGAACCAGTAAAATAATGGAGAACAACCAGTACGTTAAGATAAGAAAAAAAAAACAGAAATCCATAATCATACAGTCATGGAAAAAGCAAACAGCACAATAAAAAAAAAAGATTTCCTCACTACATGATTGCAAAGTCTGAAGCAGTCCAATGGAAAAAAAGCTTTATATTTGAACATACCTGCAGAATTCAATTACAAAAAACATTATATCTGAACAGTCCTTTAAGGTTAAAAACAGCAACAAGGAAACAAAACTTCCTACCCACTCCCTTATCCCCATTCTGTCATAAGCCATCTAGCCCACAATGGATTACAAACACTGAGCAACAAAATGACATCACAATAAATAACAGCGGTCTATTCTGTTATTGTTATTCAGTGTTTACGGTCTGATGAATATGGACTTGACCAAGATGGCTTCAACAAAATAATGTAGTCCGACATACAACAGCTGCTCTGTCCTGTTCCAAAAATTCTTAAATTTCACCCAAAACATTTGCCCATGCATATGACGATCTTTTAAATCCAAACTGTACAGCACACCTCTCAACTGTACAGATTTTTAGCAGAATATCCAGATTTTGCCTATTTTTGGTCTATTTCTCATACAAATTTTTTTTTGGCAAATCATTGGGATGATTTAAGGATTAAAGTTACTAAATAATGACATATTTGATTTTCAGACTTCATATCCTTCAGAAAATGCATGCTAACACAAATCTTGTTATTCTAGCGAAGTTTGTAAGAGCAATGTTTAAAATGTATCCCTATTTTTGGGCATTTATTCCCCCATTATGTCGGGCTTTGTCCATATTTTTTGTGTTGAGAGGTATACTGTACAGAAAGCCTACAAAAATAAAAACGGTAAACATTTTCCATTACACATACAAAAATAGAATAAAACATATCTATACATCTCTTCATCCAATAATCTAGCAATAAGTCAGTAAATAAACATAGGTAAGCAATCTCCTCAAAAACAAAACTTGAAAATCCAGGTGAAAATGAAGAATGCATGTCAGGTATGTATCTCAAAGAAAATCCCTGGCAGCCACGATCATCATCATAACTGATTTCACCTCAGACAGTTGCTTTCTTTACCCAGCTCTAAAATGACAACAAACCTAACTTCGTACAATGTATAATACTATGAATTAGAAAAATTGCTACAAATAGCACACAAATCCCCAAAGCAGGAGCAGTAATCTCTCCCAGTACCGAACATTCTCTATCAATGTATTTTTAAACATAGCAGACTTTATTGCAAATTATTAAAAATACATTTTTTCCCAAAGTAAAACAAATAAATAACTACATAAATAAGTAAGTAAATAAAATCTAGCCCCCATCTTTACCCAAAATTCCTTGTTTTGGTTTCTGATAGTTAAGTACATTGGTATCTTCAAGGTCCATAACAAGCTTTCTGAGAGTCCTTGGAGAGATACAATGGCAGAATTCTGCCCTCTCACATATACCAGTTCTCCCTCTAGCTGTTTACCTTTCAATAGCTGCTAGGTAAACTTTTACATCAACATCAGATCCAAGCTTCATCAGAGTTGCACTGGACATCAGGTGTAACCAAGGTAGACAGCTGTTTCACCAATGTGGAAATATGTTGCTGATACCAAGATGGTAATGTTCAGTTCTATCTTGAAGACTTATCAGGTGCTAGTCAGTGGCTGCACATTTTCTGAAGGCTGATGAAATGTTACTCACTTTTTTCTTGAAGACAAAGCAGGCAATGCTCAATGGTGCTGGTAGACTTTATTAATGCCTCACACAATTTATCCATGTTCACACAACACTCGATAACTATAGTCCAGTATACACAACTATCAGCTACCCCCTCCCAAAATAAAAACAGAGTTACTGGTTTTACAGATGTTTCTGAATTAGCCCTTTCAGTTGTCACAAAGATTAATTTTCTAGGACAAGTTCCCATACAGACACAACAGCAAATTCCCCAGTATATTTCTTTTCAGTTCACCCCTCAGTTTTATCAACAAGTTTTGTATTTTGTATTTAATATGCTTAGGTTCCTTCCATTAAGCAGTCATATCAGTCATTTGATATTCACGCATTTGCATTACATACTCCAATAGGGGAAGAAACTCAGACTAAGCAAGCAGATGTAATTCTACCTATTTAAAAGCCACCCATACAGTATACTGTAGCCAAAAGTATAGTCTTTAACAGTACTAGCTGCACAAATGGGTTCATTTACAAAGAAAATGAAAAGCCTATTTTTTGTCAAAATGCTGGAAATGAAAAGAACCAATGAAAATTCAGGATTTAATTATATACTTTTATATTTCTTACTAAGTACAATATGTTCCAACCTACAGTGACCAGGAACAAAACAGTCCTTACAGTGCTTCACTTTATTTATCCAAGTAATAATGTATTTTAAGTAAATTCAAAAGGCTTTCTTCAAAATGCAGAATGACAGCTTATCCCTGCCTAGCCTAATATAAATCCACCAAACTTCTACTCTTAGGGTTATACTTTTCCTGTGCTTGTCACACCCTGAGATTCCTCTTGGTTTAAATGTTATTTACAGTTAAATTTAAAAAATCCAGGCATTAAGAAGAAGGGAAGTTATCCATGCCTACATTGTAAAGCCTGTAAGCACATTTTACAAAGAAACTGTTTTATACACCCCAGGAACAACAAGAATTATTTTTTTGAATATGTACGCTGACTGCAACACGCAAAATATAGTCTATATTGCGAACTATCAACAGTGTACTGCATATTTTGTAGGAAAAACAAATTGCAGACTTAAAGATAGAATTTTTAAGCATCCATTAGATATAAGGTTAAGAAAAGAACATAATGCACTGTACAAGCATATATAATTGCATAGTGATCATGTATTTGCCTTCATGGTTATATGTGTTGTAAATAGAAGTCAAAGAATGGGCGACTTGTATAATAAAAGTGAATTCAAAGAGATGCAATGGATTCTTAGACTGGGAGCTGATAAAGCCCCAGGATTAAATGATGATGTCCCTTTAAAACCAGCTCTAGCAAAAAGGAGGACAAATTATTGATTTTCATTGGTTGTGTTGTACTATATTAGATACTATGTTTTTACTAGTGCTTTATCATCTGATGAAGGGATTTACCCAAAAACGCTTATGATACTGCTTTTATTGTTTTAATAAAGTGAAGTTGCCTCATACACAGCGTGGTAGTAACTTTTGGATTTAAAGTTGATGGATATGGATCAAAGCGGTTTTGTGGAGGGGATGCAAACATTTGACAACATTACTAGACCAATGATGATCCAGGGAGAAGCAGAATGTAAGAAAATACCACTGTTGTTGTTGTGAAGTTGCCTCATACACAGCGTGATCATACTTGCTTTACTTTTGGATTTACTATTTGGATTTTTGGCAGTACTTTCAGTGGAGGAGTCCTTTACTTTTTGTTCTTCATTATCCATCAATTTTGGCAACACCTTCACCATTGTATTAGCTAGTGTAGACAGGAACACTTTATAATCGTGGTATAAAATTGAAATGAGTCTATATGAAGCTGGGTCTGTAGGGTCACACAACCACCACAACTTTTTTCATTATGCTGGCACATCCCCTACTTTTAAAATACTGTTAAACAAAATCCATAGTTGTAGCTTTGGTAATGCTGATGAAAAGCTTATTATGAACAAGCCTGTTCCATATCTACTTAAATTGTTGTTACATTTGTGTAGCAATGGTGTTTGAGAGGGTCTCTGCTAGTGTAAGGACAATATCATCTGCATATAGTATACAATTGGGCTGATCCCATAGGGGGCTATTTATGTATAAGGGGGGGAATACCCTTGTTTATAGTTCCCTACAAAGGGAAGCTATCTTTACTTTTGATGAAAGTTCTGTTTGTCAGGTAGTTTTTCAACCGGTTTGACATTCTCAGAAAACTCACATAGGCATAGTTTTTCTATGAGAAAAAAGTGGATGGCCATTTCAAAGGCTTTTTTTAATCCAGAAACAGTGCCCCAGTTAGGATTCTTGAGTCTATGTTTTGGTAAAGGAGAAAGATGGCTGTGAGGGTGCTGAAGTAGGGATGAAAAAACACACTGTTTTGCAATCAGGTTCTTATACTTTAAGTAATCTAGAATTTTCTCATCGAGAATCGAACGGGAGAACCTCTTGCTGTGAGGAAATAATGCTACCACTGCACATATTGTTATTTACTCTAGCTGAAGGAATCCTTGTGGTAGAAAAAAAGGGCTGCTTAGAGGTACTGTTATAAAACAAAGTATCTCTGCTTGGATTTAGCTGCAGTGGTACAGTGGCAGCATTGTTGCCTCATGGCAAGAGGTTCTCTTGTTCGATTCATGGCTGGAGTGCCTTCTGTGTGGAGTCTGCATGTCCTCCTCGCAGTCGAGTGGCCTCCGAAAGACAGGCGTGAATGGGCATGCCTTCGCTGAAGTTTGGGCACCAGGCTGGCAACTCGGCACCATAAAAAAATCTACTGCCAATCATTAGCAGACCGGAGTTCCGCTGTTGTGACCCCTAACCGAGAAAAGCCGAAAAGACAAACAACAACCACTGCTTGGATTCGTTCTGGGAAAGACAGCGTAATTCTACTGGGATTTTTCTGGGTAAATAATTTCTACAGCAGTGATAAGGGTTGACCTGAAGGCAATTTTGTCAGTTTCATATGAAGTCAAAACTTGTTTAGTTTTTCCTGAAAAGCCAAAAATATGTATATGCTGAGGCTGTAGTTGCTGTGGACAAAATGTAAAAATTAACTGAAGTTTTAGTAAATTGTTCTTCAAACAGCTTTTCAGGAGAGAAGCACAGTCATTGACCAATACCTGGTCAATCTACAACAGCAAATAGCATCTATGTTTATCTAACTAGCCACCTCACCAAGATCACCAAAACCCAGTACACACTAGAAGAAATTTGGGCTAGAAGACAACACCCTCACTTAGTTGGTGGGATTTCAGAGGTATGAAACTACAGAAAACTGCCTCAAACTGACTGGAAATTGTTTTGTCTTCACTCATAATACGGGACTCACTAAAAGTATACTTAAACCTTGAAAATGCTGATAGGTTCATTGATGATTACTAGGCTATTGAACTGAAGGTCTTTATAAGCCTAGCCATGTGTACCCAGTATAATACTAGAGAAACCCAATATAAGGTTCATGTCTAAACTCCAGATCTTTGTTAGCAACAACTGCCCATATCTAGGATAGTCATAGGTGAAATCCCCAGAAAGAATTTGCATTTTACGATCTAGTTATTCAGGCTATACTTAAACAGGGTCATAGAGGGACTGTGTTTGATGGGAACTGGTAACCTATTCCAGAGGAGTGGCAACCTCTGAGAGACATATCTGTCTCTCTAGCAGTTGCTATTTATGTCACAGCCCAGGTTAAGGTTCCTGGAGCGGTTGATCCTTGACCGATTTGGCTTTTGGATGTGTAGCATTTCCATTAGGTTTGGGTTTGAGACTGCTCTGTAGGCCAGGAACAAGTCACCTCTAAGTAGTCTGTGCACTACTGAGTACAGCGACAGTGTCTTCAGTCTGCCAATGTATACATGTGCTAGAGGTGCGTGGTAAGATACATAACAAAGGGAGTACTGTACTCAATTATTGGCCTGATGGTTGTTGAGTATAGGGGAGTTATGACCTCTTTTCCTCTTGAGGGAATGCCTTTGCAAATGAGGTGTGTAACATAGAATGCCTTACTTACCAAAGTAGACACATGGTGGTCAAAGTTTAGGCTACAATCAACTTGCATTCTCAAATCCTTCACTACTGAGTTGTTACTTAGGGTATGGTTATTTATATGATAGTCTGTAGGGAAACTGTTTTTACCAAAGGGGATGATGATGCATTTTTTTGCATTGAGTTTGAGATCATGGCTTTGGCACCAATCATTAGTCTGCATGAGCCCCTTTCGGAGAATGCTTACATCATTAGGGGATTCGATGATTGCACCTAACTTGCAGTCATCACCAAAGCCACAGCCCCTCTGTTGTGGTCTGAACTTCTGAGAAGTATATTCCAAACAATAGGGGGCCCAGCACTGACCCCTATGGAACTTCACTGCTGACAGGTCTGCTAGTTGAGGTTACATCCCCACCATTGAGTGTGATTTGTTGCCAGTTAGCAACCCACCTGACAACATAAGAATTGACATTCAACTGGGAGAGTTTATCAATGATGCCCAAATGTGGGATTATGTCAAAGGCCTTGGCTAAGACAAGGTAGGCTGTATGCAAAGATTTGCCTTCATATATGGCTCTGGTGATGTTTTTGAAAAAGTCCACCAGTTTAACATGACCTGCCTTTGACAAAACAAGACTGTGTCAGATGAAGGGTTTGGACATCATATGTATCCTTATTTATAAGGCCCATGATGATTTGTTCTATGGCAATACAGATAAGGCTGGTTAAGCTTATGGGTCTGTAGTTTCCAGGGTCTGTTGCTGTACCTCCTTTATGTTTTACACCATTAAAACACAACCTGGAATGCCAACCAGTGCCATAGAGACTGTGTTTTTGGCATTAGAGAGAACATTAATGACTTGCTCTTTGGAGCTGCAAGGTGGGGAAGTGGGGTGAAATTTTTGTCAAATCTGTCAGCTAACAGGTTAGCTATTTTCACAGGATCAGTGTGTGTGATTCCCTCCCACAGCTAGTTCACCACATGTCTGGGTCCCACCTTTTAGGTTATGGATGTTGCTGAAAAATGCCTTATGGTTATTCTTACTTTTGGTTGGTACATTTTGTCACAGTTGCCCTTAGATAATTTTGCAAGTTGTCTTATTTGTTTCTTCAAGCAGAGGAGGGTGTTGTTCCAGTGCTGGGACTTCCTTTTTTGTTCTTAGAGAGCAACTTTTTCCTCTTGTTGTATAACTTATTAATGCTAGATGTCCATCATGGAGGCATTCTTTTTTCTTCGAGATCTTGTTTTGATCCTATCAGGTACAGCTCTGTCAATACATTTGTATAAGTGTTTGTACAGGGCATATGTCTATACTTTAGTATAGTTGTCAATGTCATATGTGGGAACAGGAGCTTGGAGGTTATGTCATTCCTTAATAGGGTATAATTAGCTTTGGTGAAATATTTTACAGTGATTTCACCTAAGAAGGGTTTAGGTGTTGTAGCTATTTCAAATGTGACTGATTTATGATCAGATTTAACCAGTGAGGGTCCTATACTTGCGGTGGTGCAACAGACACCCATGTTGGTGAGGACCAGGTCAAGAATATTTGAACCCCTTGTGGGGTTGCATACTATTTGTTTCAGGGCATTAGTGTTAAAGTCCAGGGCCCTTTGTTTGAGCATGTTGGTACTCTTATAAGTTCCCCAGTGACTGGAGGGATAGTTAAAATCGACCATGACTAGAGTGTTTGGTTGTGATTTGATTGACTCAAGTAGGTCAAAATAAGCAGTGTGGGTATCTTGGTTCATTGAAGGAGACCTATAGCTAATGATGACTTGAAGGGGGGGTGGTCTTACCCACAAGTTAGTTGACCTTGGAGTAACTTCATGGAATTTTCCTGTATAACCAGTCTACAGGTGCATTTATCTTTGATGAAGATAGATATTCCTCCTCCTTTTGGTTCTCACGTGATCATTTTGCAGTCTGAAAGTGTGGAAGACATTATAGCCTTGCAAGGCCGTATTGCTCTCTTTGGCCCAGAACCAAGTCTCTGTGACTGCACACACATCAACATCCTCCAGGGTGAGGAGTGCTTCCAGTGAGAGTGCAGTTTCTCATTCAAACTCCCAGTGTTAAGCAGCATAACACTTATTTTATTTGTGAATACTACTTTCACCTCAGAAATTGTGATGCATAAGGCTATCAGAAAATGAAAAACATGAATTTTGTCAAGGGATATGAGATTCACCTGAGGCTAAGTCCTCTAACTTGGACATTCAGTAAGAACAAACAGTAAATTCACAAATGGCTGATTTAATGCATATTTTGAACCTCATGGAAATAACACAAGTAAAATTTGGCTGCAGACAGGCACAACCTAGAAACTTCAGAAAATGAGCATACTAGAGCAACCCTAAGCCTTTGAACAGTTGGTTAACATAAAATGTTTATTTCCTGAAGCTGCATTCCCTAAGTCAGAACTGCATGTACAAGGTAGAATGTTTATTAACAGAAGTTGCTCCAAGTCAGAATTGGCTGGATAAGGGTTAATAATAACCATTCTCCTAAATATGTTCTTTGCCTGCTGACTATAAAACATGTTATAATCAAAGTTGCAGTGAACTCTGTTTTACAGCTTTTAGAGAAAACAAAATGTACTGTAAAGCTACTCGCAGTACCTTACGTGTAAAAACATGTAATGCTAGCCCAGTAATAGTACCTAAAGCCTGCATATGGAATAAGAAGGAATGACATGTGATAATGCCAAGAAGTATATGCCCTACTTTTTGACACTGTGCTATTACCAAATTTGTTAAATGTAACAACATGGTAGACACACACACAATGGAAAACTGTAAGGATCATGGAGCATAATTACATTAGATCACTATATGTGTCTAAGCATAATACAATTAGTAAAGAGAAAACGGAAATAATATATGAGTATACATGGAGATAAAAAGGAATACTCCATTACACAAGTGCAAGTACAAATCCTGCTGGGTAAAGGGTTACACTAAACAGCTCTATTACTTATTTTAACACATTGCATGAAAATTAAGCAAGAGGTTCCTGATTCTAAAAAGGTATGGAATATATGGACAGAAAAAAAGTCATCCAAATGCATTGTCAGAAAATTGAAGAAAAATGTGTAAAGCTAGGCAATAAAAACGAGTTTAAAGTGTGGCTCTGCATGGAAGACGATGATAAATCTGATTTAGAATTTCACCTAAAGATTCCAGACATTAAAATTATAAAAAGGTAGCGTGGAAGATGGGAAAGAGCACATAGTTAAGAATATACATCAGCAAATAACTGTAGAAGGTGAACCCGAGTAGATGTGTGAATCTCATGTTGAGGGAAACTGAACAGAGATTTAAGCTTCTTACTGATGCACTAAAGCAGACAGCCAATCAGAAAGACAAGCAGGACTGTAACGGTATATAAAGTAAGAAAACTACTGAAGTAGAGAAAAAGAAACTACCTCTGCTGGAAACTTTCATGAGTAACATTTTAGACAGGATTCATAGATGAATGGGAAAAACCTGTATCTGTAATTATACGAGAAGGCAAGGGTTTTTACTTCAACATCACAATGCTAATGAAAATATTACTCACGCGGCTAAGCTTCAGATAAGCCATATTAATTTCAAGTAGGCTCAATGAAAAGGAACAGTGCCAAGTAAAGCTGTGCAAAATATAGCACTAATATTTTGGAAAACAAAAAAGGGAGCAGTCCCCTTTCATTAACATTTTGTGAACGAAGAAATTACCTACTCTACTGGATTGGCAGATATGCTGGACAGATACGGAGACAATCATTACCCAGTGACTTTTTAGACCCCTATAAATGAAGTAATGACATAGTCTAATTCTGGGTGGTCATTTTCGAATGGATAAGATAAAAGCTAGGATTTTACATAGTTTTTTATTAGCCTGGTGTTATGAAAGACCTGGAAAACTTTTGTGCAGCATGCCCAGAATGTCAAATGACAGTAAGTAACACAAAGTTTAAGAGCTCTTTCATAACCTTATACATTGCGAATGTCCCATTTGATAGAATGGCAATGGATGGTAGCATTGCAAGGCTGGAGAGAGAGGGGCAATTGCTCAGGGGGCAAAATGTTGGTGGTGCAATCAGCCTATCCTGATGACTCTTTTAAAAGCCAGTATTGCATTTGCAGTCAAACCTGAACACTGTAGCACTTTCATACCTCTCAACTGTCCAGCTTTTGTGTTATGTTTTTGGTCTGTTCCCCATAAAATTTGTGGTTTTCTGGCAAATCACTGGGATGATCTGAGGACTGAAGTCACTAAATAATGACATACATTTGAGTTTCAGAATTCAAATCCTTCAGAAAATGTATGTTAAAACAAACCCTGTTACTCTAGCAACTTTCTAAGTTTATAAGAGCAATATTTAAAATATATCCCTATTTTTGGTCCTTTCTACCCCCATTTTCTCAGACTTTGTCCAGATTTCTTGCACTAAGAAGTTGAGAGGATGAGCTCTCTGTGTGTGGTTTTAAAATGTGAGAACTGTAGTGCTACGTGCAGGTAGGTTATAAACTGTAGTAACTATTTGCTACAGTTTAAAAAGAATATATTTTTTTATTAAAACATGAATATCAGTGTTCCTTGCAGGCAGGGTATAAGCTGTAGCATTTTTTTTCTTAAATAAAAAAAAAAGTTGAAGGAGAGTTGTGGGCAGGGCACAGGAACAGGACTTGAATGGCTGGGGCAGGAGGGAGTGGGGGTGTGTTATGCATCTGGCCACTTTGTGATGTGCTAGTAGAAGGAATGTCCATTATTTATTTATTTTTTGCACTTTAAAGGAGTGAGAGGGGGTGGGGGCATAGAACTAAGTGTATCTTTGTGATTGTCTTATTACAATCAAATGCTTTTTTTTTTTGGGCCGAGGGGATGGGGCACTGATTCACAGTACAATGCCCAGGGTGCTGGTGGAATTAGCTATGCTTTTGGTAACAGACCCTTCAAGTCCACTTGTATAACTGAGTAAAGGCTATTGGTATATCCTGGTACTTAAGGTTTATGTAACGAAATATCCCGAGGTAGTTCCACTATAGAGTTAATGTAAAGTCTTCAGCGCATTAACTAGTACTGCTTATTCTATAGTATTACTTCAGGACATTCTTGCTGACCAAGGAACTCTGCTGATGTTTAGAGTAATGCACAAATGTTGTCATCATTTTAAAGTGAAATGACTGAGGAGAGCGGTTTACAATCCTCAGTCACAAAGTCTGGTTCAGATCTTAAACAGAACTTTATAAAGTATAATATCATTGAAAGCAAAGGAAGAAGATGGCATGAAGTGGCACCCATCATTTATATAGCTTCTCTTTGTCATACAGGAAATATCCCAAGCCTCAGCTGGATTCACAACATTTGAACTACTAGATAAACGTAGGAGGAGGACCCCCCCCCCCATTTAGAAATAGGACAAAATGATTGACTTTAACAATTGGCTAAGCTTCTGGGGTCATTCCAAGGGAATCCAGTATCTGTCTGCTTGGGATGACGATCGACAGACCATGCTGCTTTGCCAGAGATGGCCTGCACCTGTCGCATTCCGAATACTGGCAAAGGCTCTTGCCACCCCTATAGTGCCTTTTTTAGGCAAGGTTCAAATGACAAATTCACCACCGTAACAGGTACAAGCAAGCAACATTTGAGGGTAATGCTACTCAATGCTAGAAGTCTAAACCTCAAAATGCACTCACTCGAGTCACTCCTTAAAATGGAGAACATTGACATCTGTGCAGTGACAGAGACCTGGTTCAAAGCTCTAGAGAGCACCCCTGCATTACCAGGCTATAATTCATACCACACCTTTCGGACACCAAACCCAGGCCAAAACACTAAAGGTGGGGGTGTGCCCATATTCATTAAGGATATCCACACCTCCAAGCTAGTTGCTCAGCATAATGCATCTGAGATTATCCAAGTTCAACTAACTCTGGGCAAAACCGCAATCCAGATTGTAGCTTGCTACAGACCCCCCACCATGCCCCAGGATTCCCACGCCTCTTTTCTTGATACACTGGAAAATATTAAGATACAACCAACACTCTAATAATGGGTGATTTCAACTACCCTACCATTAACTGGGAAAACTACTCATGTACCAACTCTTTTGCTCAATGTTTTCTGGAAATCATCAATTCCAACGCTTTGGATCAGCTTATCCACACCCCCACCAGAGGCAGCAATATCCTAGATCTGGTCATCACCAACATGGGTGACCGGTGTTCCACACCAGAGGTCAGCTCCTTGTTGGTCAGATCTGACCACAAGCTAATCACCCTAGACGTCCACATCCCGCTCCCATCCCCCATTAGGAAAACAACCGTAAAAAATTTCTCCAAAGCCAACTTCACGCTTCTTAAGACAGAAGTGGCAAACCATGAAACCCATGCAGATGGACAATAGAGGTATGACTGCTGAATCCTACACAAATGCACTTTATAAGCACTTACATGAGTGCAGGGATTGTGTTATCCCTAACAGAACCAAGATGCTATCCTCCAAAAAAAGGAAGCCAATCTGGTGGTCTTCTACCATAAACAAACTCTACAACAGAAGAAAGAAACTGTTGCAAAAAAGAGTAAAATCCCACGATTGGAGGAACTCCCTGGTCAGCCTCAGTAAGAAGCTGAGATCCCTCATAAAATCCTCCAAAGCTAGTTATGAAAACAAAATTGCCACTAATTCTAAAGACAACCACAAAGCATTCTATAGCTATGTCAAAAATCTCAATGGCAACGCTCAGATCTGCTCTGAGTTACAGCACAATGACACTAAATATACAGAACCAACTGATATTGCCAACATCCTGGCAGATAGGTTGAGTGCTAACTTTACCCCCCCTCTCACCCCCTAAAGGCCCCATCTTTATACCAGAAGAATGCAAAGTTCCTGTAATCACGGCTGCACAGGTTAAAACTTCACTCTCCAAAGCCAAGAACACAGCATCCATGGGACCTGACGACATCCCAGGCTGCCTTCTACATGAATTACAGAATGAACTGGCACCCCACCTAAGTACCATGTTCAATCATAGCCTCACCTCAGGCTTTGTGCTCATTGAATGGCACACCACGACAGTTATCCCATTCCACAAAGGGGGGGGCCACAACAGACCCCGGGAACTACCGCCCCATTAGCCTGACGAGCCTCGTCTGCAAGGCCATGGAACGTATCATCATGGAACTCATAAACAAAGACACTGGAGATCTCCAAACCCTGGACCCCACACAGTTTGGGTTTGTAAAAGGCAGATCATGTCTCCTAAACCTGATAGACTTCTTTGAAGTAGTCACCAAAGCCATAGATGAGGGTAAGGTGGTTCACACAGCCTATCTAGATCTCGCCAAGGCGTTCAACACCATCCCCCACTCTGGAATTATAAATAACTCACTAAACTAGATATAAATCCCTATGTCACAAGATGGGTTGCCAACTGGCTTACTGAAAGAACCCACACTGTGAAAGTAGCAGACTCCAAATCAGACTTCAGACCAGTGACAAGTGGAGTACCATAGGGTTCAGTCCTGGGTCCTCTCCTGTTTGGTATCTACTTCTCTGAAGTACAGGCTAACACAGATGGTCTTTGGCTAACTAAATTCGCAGATGACTGCAAACTAGGAGCCATAACTGAAACTCCTAACAATGTGGACATCCTACAAAAGGGCCTCACTGAGACAGATGCCTGGTGTCAAAGACATGGTCTCAAGCTCAATGCCAAAAAGTGCATTGTCATCCCCTTTGATAAAAATTCTGTAACCATGAACTACCACATATGCGGTAGTCTACTTAACACCAAAAGTGTGATAAGAGACCTTGGGACACAGGTGGACAGTAGTCTCTCCTTTGATAATCACATTGCCAAAGTGGTCAGGAAATCCTTCTACTTGGCACACCTAATCACAAAAGGTTTCTCATCCAGAAAAAAAGAGGTCATTGTTCCCCTCTACTCATCATTCATTAGACCCATTATAGAGTACAACGCCCCTTTTGGTATGTACCTCACAAGACTTCTACAACAACTGGAAAGGCCGCAAAAATACCTCACAAAGAGGATTACTGGCCTCAAAGAGATGCCTTACGCAAACTGTCTCAAAAAACTCCTGCTTTACTCTGTCGCATATCGCCTACTCAGAGGCGATCTCTGCCTAACATACAAAGCTATGTCAAACCCAGAGCTGTTGGACATGCTCCACTTAAAGAAATTTCAATCCCTCCGGGCTACATGCTCTAGGGACCTAAACCTTGTCACCACAATAAACAGAACATGCTGGAGGGATAGATTCCTGTCCCAGAGACTTCCCATACGCTGGAACAGACTACCTATCTATGTCAAACAGAGCTCCTCATTAGCACTCTTCAAGAAAAATCTTGATGATTGGATGGGTAATAGGAAATTCACCCCGGGGATCACTTCTGTGGTTCTGCTTAACAGGGGCACAGGAAAATAATTTTCTTGGGTGGCGAAAGCCAGGGTACATTTTTGGCTAGGCTTGTATAGGCCCTAGGGCCAATAGCCTAGCACCTACCTATGAACCCATGATGGATCAGTTCCAGATCTGCAGGATCTTAATTTGGGGGAAAATTGTGTGGACATACAGGCATCATTTATCAATCAGATTTAATAATCAACAAGATTTCATTGGTGTGTATCTGTCTTAGTCATTGGCTGCAACACAATTGCCCTCTCCATCTGCCCCTGCTGTCCTGTGCATGTTCACCCACACTGCACTGTTCTCTGGGTCCTGTGACTATGGTGCTGCCATCTTGGTATTATGTGGTAAGCTATGTATCAGTTCCACAGCACTGTTTTGTAGTATTTTATATGCTCATCATAGTTTTAAGTCACAATCTAAGAGCTCTAACAGAATGATCTCCTTTGATTCCAGCTTCATTTTTGTAACTTCTGCAGACTTGGAAAGAAACAGGGGAAGGATAGACAAGTAAATAATATTTAATTGTGCATTATTATTTTATTTGTAGGGTTATATGATGGTTTTATTTGTAATGCAAACATTTATTTTGACTAGATGATCCAGCACTAGGGAGTCCTACTTCTGCTTATTTTGCTCAGGTGTCCTTACATTTGTCTTTATACCATTACTAACTGCATGCTAAACATAGCTGGTTAAGGAGGGCACATTCACATCGACTTCATAAATCCTGATGTCATACAAAAGCAAGAAAAATTTAGCATTCAAATATTCATCTGTGCCCTCTCTTAGAATTAATCTTAAAAGATAATTTACTTCTGCTTTGTATATATTGTTGTTATGTTTCCACAAACACTGATACTGCCCTACCAGATCCTATAAGGTACTTTAACTTGTTATATATTCTGTGCTGTATCCAAGAAACTTTGTGAAATGAAGGCTTTTCAGTACTTCTGCTTTACCTCAGCTTTGTCCAATACATTTGTGACCAAGCAATCAAACGTTTTGCCTGGGGTGAAATGAAAGCTACCAAGAGAACAGAACTGGCCCACATCAAATTGCCCACTGTATTCAAAAGCATTTATCCTGAGGCTGTTTGAGCACTGCTTGTAACTTGCTATGAACTGTACTTGTACTCTGTTCATTATTTTATACCCAACATAAATCATGAAGGAATGCATTGCAAACTTATTGCAGAAAGGGAGACAGCTCTGAAAGCTGAACATCAGATTAGTGAAGACTGCATAAATACTTCATTCGACACACACTTGTAGAAAAGCAAAGGTCAGATATTTGGGTAATGTAGCACTAGTGAAAAGTGTCCGAGAACATTAGAAAATGTCTAGAATTAACAGCTTTTGATTTCATGAAATTGCATTAGCATGCTCTGATTTTCTTTTCCACCACATTGCATCTCTTCCCTATCTGATACTGTAGTGCCAGACCACAGTTTTACTATTTTACTGATGGATTTTTAAGGTAAAATTATAACACTTCTGCAGATTAAGGAACTCTTTGTCAGCTGAGTATGCACAGTATTAGCTAGTCTGCGTTTGTGTAATAAGATGCCATATTAGAAAGTTTTAGTCTTCTTCTTCTTTCGGCTGCTCCCGTTAGGGGTCGCCACAGTTTCCATTTCTTCCTGCCCTCTGCATCTTGCTCTGTCACACCACCCACCTGCATATCCTCTCTCACCACATCCATAAACCTTAAATTAGGCCTTCCTCTTTTCCTGTTACCTGGCAACTTCATCCTTAGCATCTTTTTCCCAATATACTCTGCATCCCTCCTCAGCACATGTCCAAACCAACGTAATCTTGCTTCTCTGGCTTTGTCTCCAAACCTTCCAACATGGGCTGACCCTCTAATATACTTATTCCTAATCCTGTCCATCCTCGTCACACCCAGCGCAAATCTTAACATCTTCAACTCTGCCAAGTCAAGTTTTAGGAAATGGCTTAATTATGTTATGACAAAGTTCTGAAGTCTTCTTCAAATATATTTCTACATGGTCAAATGGCTTATCACTTAAAACTTTTCTCTAAGAGGTATGACATACTAATGGCAGTACATACTGATGTCCGGGAAAATGAGATTTCTTTGAAACAGTCAATCATGTTTTGTTAAAAGGACAGCAAATTGCTTCAAGCAAGCCTGCACAGGCTTTATTCCATTTGTTATACATGGAACTGTAGTAGTACTATTGAAATGTAGGGTAGTAAATTTGTGGCATACCTCTCAATCGTACCAAATTCTTTGGCATTTACCAGTTTTGAGGTCCAAATGCTGGGGTGCCAAGAGCCCCCAAGTGGCCCCCTTAATTCCCAGCTTTAAAAAAAAAACTTTTTGGCCTTTTTTTTTTTTTTTGCCGACGTCATCAAATGCAGAGGCATCTGCAATGACGTCAGCTTCATGACCAGTCTGCCAGCATGTCAGAATTCGGCTGGGGGCTGAGTCTGTGTTTTGTTTATGTTTATATGACTCACACATGTGTGTTGCATTTCACACACACTCGAGTCACATCTCACTGCAGCAGCTCTTCGAAATCCAAATCGAGAATATCAGAGAGAGAGTGAGGGACAGAACGGGCCAACAACAGAGTGAAGTCTCAGTCAAACACTGTTTTTTATTTTAAAATAATCCAAGTAGGCAGCTTATATATTTATTTAGTTTAAAACTTATAGGCATCCAGGAAGCAAGCAACCCTGTCATTAAACAGCAGAGCTGTAGCAGTCATATCAGACTTGTCTCGGACCAGGACTCCTGGAGCTGTGCAGTGGTCATGAAAAAATATATTTCTTCTACTTCTTCTTCCCCAGCTCCTCCTCCACCTCCAGCAGGTAAAATAAAAATAAAGTTATATATAAAATAAACTGTTTTGAGACTATAGACCTGCAAATGAAGCAGCTTCATATAAGGCAGAGAATAAAGAAATTAAGAGGATACAGCAAGTGATCCATTCTGTTTTGCAGTGTGGAAATTAGATGATCAGGTGTAGACCACTGAAATTATGGTTGGAGTACTATGTCTGATTCCCAGCACTTTCATAGTGTGAAACTAAACCAGATTAAGGTCACTACATACTATTCCGCTACTGCTTGTTTGTATATATTCTGTTATACTTTGTGTGATGATTAAGGTTAACTATGTTCCAGCATTTCTAATAAGACATGAATGACAAACTGCCTACAAGGAATGAAGGTAGAACAGCAGATGAAAAGATGGATAAGGTTCCCAGGCTGCATGAATCAGTACTTTATTAAACTAATGAAGCCGCTGAAGTGATGAGAAATGGGAGGATGTATCTGGAGGATGGAACACACTGTTTACTGTACCATGAAACAGGAAGACTGTTTGAAAAGATGGTAGCTGTTTGTGGTGGATGCTTGCTGTTTGAATAGAAGGGATATGGAGGTATATTCACTTGTTCTTTAGATATGGTTGAATAATCTATCGCACTGTTTAACTTCAGATAGCACTATGTTTGCATTAATTTATTGAAAATCTATCAGATTATTTAATCAGTTGAGATCCTGTTTCATTTGATTTTAACTTGTGCACAAAATATTTATTTATTGTAAAGGAGGTGGTAAATTTGTTTGCAGTTTATTGTATCTCTTTTCTTACTAGTCAATAAATGTTTGGTGATGTTTTAATATTAAAACATCCAAGATGCCAAGATTTTTACTTATTTTTTTATTTATTAGCATCTTCTTTATATTTCTGTTTATGCCTTTGCCAACATATTTTATCCACACTCAGTACTAATATCCACTGCACTGGCAAATCATTAAAAACGGAAGTGAGAAAACAATGTCAGACATTTGAGGTTCAGACTTCATACCTTTCAGAAAATTCATGTTGATGCAAAACCTGTTATTCTATCAACTTTCTAAGTTTGTAAGAGCAATATTTAAAAATTGTTCCTATTTTTTGGGCCTTTGTCCCACTTTTACTGATGGCTTTGTCCAGATTTCTTGCTCTAAGAGGTCTTGAGAGGTATGATGTGTTTACCTCACACAGACACAAGGTACAGAGTTTGATTCTTACCTCAGGTTACTGGTTAAGTATTGTATTTTGTGACTTTGCGTTTTATTAAGTGCATATGTTATGGGTCTTACTTGGCTGCTGTTGCTTGTGTTGTATTTCACCTGAGCATATTTGCATCTGGAGCTGCAATATGCATGTTTGCAGCACAAATTTTGTTTGCCATTTTAATATTATTCTGTTTTGTGGCACTTCTTCCTTGCATTTTTATTGATTTATTGTCTGCAAGTCTGCCACTGTTTCTGTCATTACCCTGGCAGTGTGGGCCACACCACCTCTAACTTGTCATTGTGATTCAGATGTGCATAAATCACTAAGGGAATGTATCTCTTGGAGAAATGTCTCATTTTGATGCTTGTACATACTTGAAACTACTGAAGGGAATAAAGCTTTTGGCTTTTTGCTTAGGATACAATTCTCATAATACTGTAGCTTCCTGGCAAATCACTGGCAGTGGGACTGGCAGATCTTTGAGGACTGAAGTCAAAAAATAGTGGCAGGCAGGCAGACATTACATTTGATTTTCAGACTCCATCCTTCAGAAAATGCATGCTATGCAAAATCTGTTATTCTGTCAACAGTCTGAGTTTGGAAGAGCAGTATTTTAAACAGTGTCACTATTTTTGTAACCCTGTTTTGTCCCTGGCCCCCATTATTTGTGGCTTTGTCCAGATTTCTTGCTGTAAGAGAATGAGTGGTATGAGTGTGACTGAATTTACTTTGTGTTAGTTCAGTAGTTAGTTAATTAACAGTTAAAAATTTAATTTGTATATATTTCAGTTTCATTTTATACCAGTTTGGAAGCTAGACTTTATTTTTTATTTATTTAAATTTTATACAAGTCAGTGTAGTACTTGTTAGAACTAATTTGTTTGATTCTTTTATGTGCGTGTACTGTGTAGTGGTAGACTAGTACAAGTCAATTTTATTTTTATATAAGAGAAATGTATTTTAGTTCAGATGTTAATAATATAAATAAAACAGTTTTGTTCTGGTTTATATTTTGTGTTATTTAATGAAGAAGGCTGAAGCTCAGCCATACCCGCAGTTAATTTTATTTTTATAAAAGAAAACTGTATTTTAATTTTGCACAAGTTCAAATAGTTTGTTTGCGTCTTTCGGCTTTTCCCGGTTAGGGGTCGCCACAGCGGAACTCCGGTCCGCTAATGATTGGCAGTAGATTTTTACATGCTAGCTTGTCGGGCCTAAAGCACAACCTTCAATGAAGGAACACCCATTTGCGCATGTCGCCACATAGAAGATGCTCTAACTGAGAATCGAACGGGCAACGACTAACTATGAGGCGACAACTATACCGCAGCACCACCACCAAGTTCAAATAGTAATATAAATAAAACACTATTGTTCTGCTTATTTTGTGTTTCATGATCATATTTTGCTTGTCTATTCTTCGGTTTGCATTTAAAAGTTGGTATCCCACAATTCCACTGGAATGGGTGGGGCTACATAATTATGTACACAAATTTTATGTTAATCAGCATACAGATTTGTACCAATTTGTATGGGCCTTTGTCCAGATTTTTGATGTTTCCAGGTTAAGAGCTATGATTTGTGGCATAGCACAGAAAAGAATAGCAGCATGGGCAGCCAGTCTGGTAGTATGCAGGGCATGCTTTGTAAGTTATTTCACACTAGGAAGGTTTATGGCCTACACTCTTCTGGGAGTATTCTAATGAACTGCTGCTTTAAACTGTTTCTTGCTGGTGTGACTCTGATTTTCTGCACTTTGAATTTGTAGTACTTCTGTATTTTATAGCATGGGTTAGATTAACGCTTGCTGAATCTAGACTGTTTGGTATCATTTGAGCACTAAAACCAGCCTTCTTAAATCAAGAAGGCCCCCCTGTACCCTTCTGGCAGAAATGTGCAGCCAAGAACCCATCTGAGTTAGGGACTGCTTGAGTAAGTCTCAGTCTTGGGATTTCCCTTTGGTTAATGTACAGGTTAGAAACAAGCAATTAATCCCCTGTGTTATCTGGAGCATCCACTGCCCGCTAGTGAAAAATAAGTATCATTTTTACTTGATCTGCACTTCTTGCATTGTACTTTACTGTATGCTGTTATTTTTGAACTGTGTTTTACTGTATTTTTGTTGTTTCCTGCACTTTTAGTCTAGCATAGACTTGGTTCATTTTTGCTGGGCCCAGTCTGTTTTTACAGTTTCTGA
Organism: Protopterus annectens; assembly: GCF_019279795.1. NCBI lineage: Eukaryota > Metazoa > Chordata > Ceratodontiformes > Protopteridae > Protopterus > Protopterus annectens. The sequence continues at coordinate 581,780,409 of NC_056750.1, forward strand.
GCACTAATCCAGCTTTCATCCACAAAAATGTAGCCTCCTCTACACCCTAGTGAGACAAGTGTGTAACTAAGGTCCTATCTGCGTGGTGATTGATGGCCCAGGTCCTAGTCTAGTATGCTACTATTGGTTAGAGTATTTGACAACATTTTAATTTCGTTGCTACTTGTTCCCAGACTTAGTTTGGTGCGCACAGCGCACCACCTGCATACCCGTGCAATGGAGGATACCACTAGTGGTTATAGATCAAACTCTTAGACAAATAATTTTCCTTTGGTCAACTGCTTGTGCTACATCGGAGGTTTCTCACTGTTGTGCTTCACTGCCCGGTTAGACACTCAGCTGAGCCTCTGAGGTTCCTCAACAAGTCTTAACCATTAAGCCCCTCACAGTTTAGAACTTTTTCTCGTCCCTTAGCCATACCTCATCCTTCTAGTCCCCTCCCTGTTATTGCCTGCAGTAATTCACTTAGCATCATGAATGGACAATTTCCCACCATGTCTCTAGCCACCCTGATTGATATGGATCTTCCTGAGGTAATGTAGTAATTTCCTTATGTACAATGACAACCCGCTTCTTCTAATTCACACATTCAATATGTGAGAGATGCATCTGTATTAAGAATCTAGAATCAAAGTTCTGTCACTCACAAATCAGTATATCAGATATTAAGCAGTTTGTCAACTCACACACTTCATTTCCTGCACCATCCATGCTTACAACACCTAAACATACATATGCAGAGATTCTCACTAGAAGCCTACCTAAAGATCAGAAACCTCCAAAACATAAACACACTTCACTTAATACATTCCCAGCAAATCACAGTACACACAAAAACACAAGCACCAGTATCTCACCAAACATGCTCCAGAGGCAAAACACAAAATCAAATGTTTTAGTCATAGGTGACTCCATTGTGAGACACACAGATATCCCACTCACCAGGATGGATAAGGAAAAGGTCATGGTCAGCTGTCCATCAGGTGCCAGGATCTGTCACATCACACATGCAGTCAAGTCTCTCAATAACAGACACTGTTATGACTGTGTCATAGTCCATGTTAGTGTGAACGAATTGAGATGTACTTCACTGGACAACATGAAGAGAGACATGACTGAGCTCTCTTATTATGTGTCCCAGGCAGGTATATCCCTAGCCTTAAGCAGCATTCTACATTCACCTAGGATGATGCCTCAATACAGACAAAAAAAAAATGACTGACATCAGCAATTGGCTTAGTTTCTGGTGTCATTATAAAGAGATCTAGTACCGGTCAGCCTGGGATGATGTGGTTGGTAGACCACAATGCTTTGTCAGAGATGGTCTCCAACTGTCACCTCTAAGCTTTCAGCTACTGGTTAGGCTTCTGCCTTCCCCATAGTGCATTTCTAGGCAATGTCACAAAAACAAAATTCCTGACATATAAATATCCTCAAAAAACAACCTTAAGGTTCATGGGTGTGTACTAAGGTAATGGCCCTGGAGCCTTTACAAGCATAGCCCATATGATTACCCTGGCATCATGCCACCTGACCTTAGTTCCCAGTGCCTCTGTCGAGTAGAGCCACTGGAGTGATCCCCAGGGTGAATTTTACATTTCTCATCCACTCATCAAGATTTCTCTTGAAGACGGCCAGTGAGGAGCTCTGTTTAACATGTATGGGAAGTTTATTCCTTAGCATGGGCAGTCTCTGGGTTATGAACCTGTCCCTCCAGCTTGTTCTGTTGATTGTGGTAATGAGGTTACGATCTCTGGAGCATGTGGTGCAGAGGGATTGGGATTTCTTTAGCTGTAGCATTTCTAACAGAGATGGGTCAGACATGGATTTGTAAGTCAAGCAGAGATCACCTCTAAGTAGGCGATATGAGACAGAGAATAGTTGGAATTTTTTTAGTCTGTCCATATAGAACAACTGTTTAAGGCCTAGGATCCTCTTTGTGAGGTACTTTTGCAGACTCTCCAGTTGTTGCAGGTGTCTAGTGAGGTACATGTCAAATGGCGCACTGTACTCGACTGGCCTAATGAGGGAAGAGTAGAGGGAGACAATGACCTCTTTCTTCCTGGATGTAAAACCCTTAGTAATGAGATGTGCCACATAGAAGGACTTTCTGACCACAGTGGCAATGTGGTAGTCAAAAGGGAGGTTGCTGTAAACCTGTTTACCCAGATCTCTTACAACTCCTTCTGTGTTCAGTGAACTACCATCAATGTGGTAATTCATGGGAACTAGGTTTTTCCCAAAGGGGATGATGACATATTTTTTGGCGTTGAGCTTAAGGCAATGGTTCTGACACCAGTTGTTGGTCTCAATGAGGCCTTTCTGTAGGATGTCAGCATTACCTGGGGAGTTAATAATAGCTCTCAACTTGCAATCTTCTGTGAACTTTTATCAGCCAGAGTCCATTCGTGTTGGCCTGGACTTCAGAGAAGTAGATACCAAACAGGAGAGGACCCAGGACCGAACCCTATGGGACTTCAATCATAACAGGTCCACAGTCTGAATTGGAGTTAGCTACTTGGTATGGGTTCTATCTGTGAGCCAGTTTGCAACCCACCTAGTGATATAGGGATTGATGCCTAGCTTAGTGAGTTTTTCTTTGATTCCTGAATGGGAATGGTATCAAAGGCCTCGACCAGATCATGGTAGGCTGTATGAACCACATTGCCTTCATCCACAGCTCTGGTGACTGACTCAAAGAAGTTGACCAGGTTGTGCAGGCATGATCTATCCTTCACATAACCAAACTGTGTGGGATCCAGAGTTTGGAGATTCCCTACATCCTTGTTTATTAGGTCCATGATGATGCGTTCCATAACTTTGCATATCAGACTCATCAGGCTAATGGGGGGATAGTTCCCAGGGTCTGTAGTCACTCCTCCTCTGTGGAGAGGGATGACTGTAGCAGTGCACCATTCAGCAAGGACAAAGCCTGAGATGAGGCTGTGATTGAACAGGGCACACAGGTGAGGTGCCAGTTCACTATGTAGTTCATGTAGAACACAGCCAGGGATATTCTTAGGTCCCATAGAAGCTGTATTCTTGGCCTTGAACAGTGTTCTTTTAACCTGTGCAGCAGTAATACTGGGTGTCTGGAAATCTGCTGGTATTGTGATTGGTCCTTTGGTGGGGGAGAGGGGGTAAAGTTGGCACCGAATCTGTCGGCCAGTATATTGGCAATATCTATTGGCTTGGTATAGGAGGTACCATTGTGCAGTAGCTCAGAGCAAATCTGGGTATTGCTGTGGAGATTTTTTACATAGCTATAGATGGCCTTATGGTTGTTTTTACTATCTGCTGCAATTCTGTTTTCATAGCTAGCTTTAGAGGATTTGATGAAAGATCTCAACTTTTTGTTGAGGCTGATAAGGGAGTTTTTCCAGTCTTGGGACTTCACTTTATTCCCCATCAGTTTCCTCCTTCTGTTGTAGAGTTTGCTTATGGCAGGGGACCACCAGATTGTCTTCCTTTTTTTGGAGGAGAGCATCTTGGTTCTATTGGGTATGGCAAGATCCATGCATTTGTGTACGTGATCGTACAGTGCACTGGTGTACGATTCAGTGGTCATGCAACTATTCTCCATTTGCATGGGTGCCGTGAAGTTAGCCACCTCTGTTTTTAGGCGCACAAAGTTAGCTTTGGAGAAGTTTTTCATGGTGGTTACCTTTGTGGGGGTGGGGAGTGGGATGGATGTGGATTTTGAAGGTGATTTGTTTGTGGTCAGATCTAAACAGGGAGGAGTTGACTATTGTTGTAGAGCAACAGTCGGCAATGTTAGTAATAACCAGGTCAAGAATGTTGCTTCCTCTAGTGGGGGTAAGAACGAGCTGTTCCAGAGCATTGAAATTAATGAATTCCAGGAAATGTTGGGCAATTGTATTGGTACATGAGTAGTTTTCCCAGTTAATGGAGGGATAGTTGAAGTCGCCCAGTATGAGAGTGTTAGGTTGGACCCTAATATTCTCCAGGGTGCTTAGGAACATGGAGTGTGACTCTTGGGACATGGTTGGGGACCTATAGCTGGTGACAACCTGAAGCATCTCTGATGCAATATGTTGGGCTACCAGTCTGGAGGTGTGTACATCCTTTATGAATATGGAAACATCACTGCCTTTGGAGCTTCAGTCCAAGTTCTGGTGCCGAAAGGTGTGGAATGAGTTATAGCCTGGCAGTGCAGGGGTGCTTTTTGCTGCCTTGAACCAGGTCTCTGTTACAGCACAAATGTTGTAACGAAATCAATGTTTTGTGTATAATTTCCTGTCTGTCCTTTTGTCTTATATAACATCTATGTAAATTTTCATTCCTGCATATGTAAGCTATATTCTCTTGTTGTAACAATACTTTGAATCTTGCAATTTAATTATGTACTTCTATTGTGTATTGGAGCTTTTCTCCTCGGGCCTCTACTGAAAACGGATATGTATCCAGCTAGACCAGCCCGGTTAACAAATGTAAAATAAAATAAAATAAAATAAATAAACATTTTGAGATTTAGACTTCTAGCGTTGAGCGGCATGACCCTCAAATTGCATTTGTTTGTAGCCAATACTGTGGTAATTTGATCTTTGGAACACCAAAAAAGGCGCTATAGGGGTGGCACGAGCCTTGGCCAGTATCTGAAAACCCAGGGGGACAGATGCAGGCCATCTCTGGCAAAGCATCGAGGTCTGTCAATCATGCCATCCCAAGCAGACAGATACTGGATCCCCCTTAGAATGACACCAGAAACTTAGCTAATTGTTGAAATCAGTCATTTTCTGCTTATACTATGGTATCATTCTGGGAGATGGTAAGGGGCTGCTCAGGGCTAGGGTCATACCCGCCTGGGCTATATAACCCGACAGCTCCTCCATGTCTCTTTTCAGTAATCCAGGGAGGTACATCTCAGGTCATTCACACTCACATGTACAATGACAGAGTCATATTTGTACCTGTTGCTGAGGGATCTGAGTGCGTGCGTTATGTGGAGGATCCTGGCACCTGACAGGCAGTTGACTGTTACTTTCTCCTTATTCGGCCTAGCCAGTGGAACACCAGTGTGCCTCACTATCAAGTCACCTATGACTAGTGTGTTGGGCATGTTGTTTTACCTTAGGGGCTTTGGTTGAGGGGCACACTGTTTAGGAAAGTTATGTGTCTCGTGATTAGTGTTGTATTGTGTTATACTGCTAAATGCTAGAAGTCTAAATCTGAAACTGCACTCACTGGAAGCACTCCTCACTTTGGAAGATATGGACATTTATGCAGTCTCAGAGACCTAGTTCAAGGCCATGGAGAGCATACCGGAATATAATGCCTTCCACACATTCAGAACACAAAACAAAAACATGAAAACTAAAGGAGGAGGAGTATCAATATTCATCAAAATAAACACACATCCCGATTGGTTAAACAGAGTGATTCGCTAGAGTTACTCCATGTGCAAATAACTACAGGAAAGAACCCTCTCCAAGTTATCACCAGATATAGATCCAGCTCCATGAGCCAAGATTTCCACACTGACAATTTGGATCTACTTGAGTCACACAAAATACAACCAAACACCTGGTTATGGGTGACTTTTTAACTACCCATGCATAGATCATGCAAATCATATGTGCACAAACACACTCACCCAAAGGTTCCTGGACTTTGTTAAATCAAGTGCCTTGGAGCAGATTGCTGCCCCACCCCCACACAAGGGGCCCAAATATTCTAGACTTGGTACTCACCAACATGGTAGAATGGTGTACCATCAAGTGTACAGCCCTCCCTGGTGAAGTCTGTTCCTAAATCAGTCTCTTTCAAAGTAACAATAGCATCAGACTCCCCATTAGGAGAAATTAGGCTAAAAAACTTCTCCAAAGCCAACTACAGCCTGTTACGAGAAGGCATTAATAGCTTCAAAGCTCCTGCCCCCACTGATGGCAAGGACACCTTTACTGGGATATACACCAATACATTGTAATGACTCAGCCAGTCTTAATAGGACCAAAGCAAGATCCTCAAAAAAAAAAAAGCCTGCATGGTGGACCTCCACCATAAACAAGTTCTATAATAAGAGGAAGAAACTGCTATCTAAGAGCAAGAAGGAAGAATCTCAGAATTGGAAGCACACCCATATCAGCTTGAACAAGCATATAAGCCATCATGTAAAGTCCTATAAAGCTAACTACAAATCTATATTAACATTCCTAGCTAAGGACAACTATAAGGCATTATTTAGCTACATCCAAAACCTTAAAGGAAAAACCCAGATTTGTGCTGAATTGATACTGAGTGGCACCACATATACTCAACCAGTGGAAATCGCCAACCTGCTAGCAGACAGGTTCAGTGAAAACTTCCCTCCCCTGTCCCCTCCACAAATACCCCAAAACATTCTTATTAGCTGTTCTCCACCTAGTGTCTCTAAAGACTGGGTTTTAACCATTCTCTTCAAGGTCAAAAACACAGCCTGTATGGGACTGGTTTTGTCTCTGCTGAATGGAAAACAGCTACTGTCATCCCCTTGCAACCAGCCTTATCTGCAAGGCCATAGAGAGAATCATCATGGACCTTATCAACAAGAATATAGTGGACCTTCAAACACTTGACCCAATCCAGTATGATTTTGTTAAAGGGAGATCCTGCCCGTTGAACCTGAAGGACTTCTTCAAGACTGTCACCAAAGCCCTGGACAAAGGCAAATCAGTGCATAAGGCCTACCTCGACTTGGCCAAGGCCTTTGACACAACCCCCCACTTAGGCATCATTGAAAAGTTCACCCAGCTGGAGGTCAACTCATATACCATCAGGTGGGTAGCAAACTGGCTCAATGACAGAATGCAAACAGTCAAAATAGGGGACTCCACCTCCACCATCAGACCTGTTATCAATGGTGTTCCACAGGGATTGGTACTGGGGCCCCTATTGTTTGGAATCTACTTCTGAGAAGTACAGGCAAAAACAAAAGGTCTGTGGCTGACAAAATTTGTTGATAACATTCTACAAGAAGGACTTATGCAAACCAATTATTGCTGCCAAAGCCATGGTCTTAAACTCAATGCAAAAAAATGCATTATCATCTCCTTTGGCAAAGATGATGTCCCTGCAGATTAACATATTAACACCACCACCTTAATTTCTATCAGTGGTGAGAGATTTGGGCACACAGGTTGAAAGCAACTTTACTTTTGATTACTATGTCTCCACAGTGGTAAGGAAGACCTTCTGCATTGCTCACCTCATAAGCAAGGCATAGTTTCCAGTACAAAAAAAAGGTTATAAACCCCCTATACTCTTCCCTCATAGAGCCATTATTAGAGTACAATGCTCCCTTTGGTATGTACCTAAACAGGCACCTGCAGGAACTGGAGAGACCTCAAACATTCCTCAGAAAGAAAATTCAGGGTCTTCAGCACATCTTACATGGATGGACTGAAATCACTGTCACTATACTCTGTATCATATAGACTACTCAGAGGTGACCTGTGCCTTGCATACAGAGCAACCTCTTATCCTGCCTTAATGGAAATACTGCACATTTTTAAGTCAAATGGCACATGATTCACTTGCTCTAGAGACCTTCACCTATCATGTGACATCAACAGGACTTGCTAGAGAGGCAGCTACATCTCCCAGAGGTTGCCCCTCTTCTGGAATAAACTTTAAATAGAGCCCCTCGTTAACCTTTTTTTTAAGTGCAACTTGGATGACTGGATGGAAACTGCAAATTCACCCCAAGGGTTTCACCTGTGTCTCTCTTGGATAGGAGCAGTCTGTGCTGATTTAGATCCACTTATGACATAGACCATATCTCTAGATCCTTAAGGGAACAAAGGTTGAACTTAGCTAGGCTTGTAAGGGCCCGAGGTCCATTAGCCTAGTAACCTCCTATGAAAATGGTCCATATGGAGTAGAGTTTTACCCTGGATTACAACTCAAAATCAATTAAATCTGGTACAGATGCCTGCATGAACAAAACTTATAGCTTTTACATGTTCATTCTACTGAGTGTTGTCGCTGTGTCATACTTAACCTATGCTCTCTTCTTACACAGACAGGTAAAATGGATCTAGTCCCAGCTGTTTACCAAATTATTTTTATGCATGTTAAAGTACTACAATGCCTGCAGGATGCTGGCCTCTCACAGCCACTGTTTGTGAAAAAAAAATATTGCTGCCATTCATGAGGGATAGATTTTGAGTTTTGACAACAGATAGTACATGCATACGTACATATATTTAAGATATACATACATATATGGATATATATGTGTGTGTGTGTGCATGTACATACATATATATATATATATATATATATATATTACTGAATTAGAAGCTGAAGATTATTCAGATCTGGCTGGAAAAGACAATCCTGTAATTGGGGAATCAGTGATTAGTAGAACTGATACTAACATTTGCAGAGAAGATAATGATGATCGAATAGTGTTATGCTTGCGAGACAAACCTTAGAATGCCTTAATGTAAGGAAGTATGGAGCCTCTTTTCCTAATTCTAATGCTACTTCTCATCTCCTTATCCTGCTTACACCCTCTTACCAGACCTCTCTCTGCCAATCACACCCCCTCATTTCACTCTACTTACACATCCTACTTATCACACATACACTCCTATCTATACCTGCATATCCTCTAGCGTCTACTCCAACAACATCACACTCTTCCCCTACAAACTAATAACTCAGCCAAGAAACACAACTCCAATATCTGCTGATCCATCTCTATAAAGCTTACAGCCCATACAACAGATAATAAGCTACTTAAATACCTCTTCTTCCACACTCATAATTTAATCTCCATCCTCGTCTCTGGGGACATTTACCAAAACCCTGCTCCCTCTCCCTCACACAACTCTAATTCCCCATCTCACCCCCCCCACACACACACACTCAGCTGGCAGATCCCTCCATTTCACAGCACTAAATGCTCAGAGCATATCTAACAAAATCCCTAACCTCCATGCCTGTCTTCTCCATAATAAACCTGATATTCTTTCCATCTCAGAAATCTGGCTTAAACCTTGATACCACCCAACTACTGTATTATGAGAAAGGACAGAACACACAAAAAAGGGCGAGGCATTGCTCTCCTTTATTCTTCATGCCTCACAGTTACCCCCTACTCCAAACCTATTCCCAAATTTGGTAATGCTGCATTAATTTCAGCCTTTCTTCAAATAAACAAACTAATCTGCATTGTCACCCTCTACATCCCTCCTAGTGACAATGTGCCAATTCTCGAGAACATCCTCTCCTGGTTCTCTACCAATATTAGCAATCAAACTATAATCCTGGGAGATGTTAATAACAACTGGGACAGTAGTCAATCTCCAACTAACGTCCTAAATATAAATCTCTATAACTTTATTCAACTCATCAACTCCACAACTAGACCTTCCAAAGACTTCCTCTCTGGTAGCACCATAGATTGGATTCTAGTTTCCCATCCCCACTGCATCTCTGATAGTGGTACCCTTCCAGATCCACTAGGTGACCACCTTCCCACTTTTGCCCATCATCTTCCCTCCTGCCTACAACTATCTCACACCTAAACCACTGTTCGGCACCTAAAAAACTTCAACCCCACTCATTCTCAGATGCACTAAAAAGTACCAACTGGAACCCACTAAAAACTTTATCCCTAGATAATGCCGTTACCTACTTCAATGCAATCTTCTTGAAACTGCTAGACTTTTTGACCCCTGGAAAACAAAATGCATAAAAAATAACTCTTTCCCCTGGTTAACCAAGAATACCTTAGCCACCATGCGACTCTGTGATAAAGCTTGGAAACACTACCATAAAATTAAAACTACCACCTACCTTAATCAATATAAAACACTTTGCAACAAAGTTAAAAAAAACTTATTTCAGACCGCAAAGTCTATTACTTCACACTCCAAACCAATCACAACCACCACCCTAGGAAATTCTGGGATGGAATCTCATTCTCTCCTTAACCCAGGTGAAAAAGAAAACCCATGCCCTGACCCAAATACCACTGACTCAGATATAGCTACACAATTCAACTCATTATTCATGGAATCCATAGCCAAACTAACATAGGTTCATAGGTTCATAGGTTAGTACTAGGCTAACTGCACTTGCGAGCCATTTTAAGCCTAGCCAATTATCCCTTGTGAGACTCAAACCCTGCACCTTGTGTTTGTAAGGCAAACACCTTAACCATTAGGCCACCCTCCCAACCCCCATCATCCTTTGCTAATAATCGTGCTTCCCCACATCTACCTCCACATATCCCCTTCTCCTCCAATACCTCCAGCTCCCAACTTCCTCCCTTCTCCATGAACCCTATCCCCATCTCTACCACAAAAAGACTTCTTCTAAACTTGAAGCCATGTTCTAATGTCCCCGATGAGATACCCTCCTACTTCCTAAAGACAGCCACAGAAGCCATTGCCTTCCCTGTCTGCATCCTAATAAATCAATTTCAGAATCCCATGTTCCCCAGCTCTGGAAAAAGGCCTATATTATTCCACTCCACAAGGGTGGCAACAACAATGGTATCTCTAACTTCCATCCCATTGCTATCTTACCCCCTATTTCAAAACTTCTTGAAAAATGCTTTCACCTTCAACTACTTCCCTACCTAATAAATAACTTCCTTACTCCCACCCAGTATGGATTACGTCCAGGCCATAGTACCACCACCACCCTTCCTCTATTTCCTAGAAACCATAAACAAAGCCCTTGACTTCAGTCATATTGTATCCATCCTCCTCTTAGACCTCTCTAAAGCCTTCGATATCATCTCTCACAACCTTCTCCTTACCAAACTCTCTAAAGTAAATCTATCTCTCTCCTATATCAACTGGTTCACCAGTTACTTATCAAATAGGCAACAAGCAGTTAAGTGGAATAAAGCTATTTCATCATTCCTAAATATGCTCACAGGTGTGCCCCAGGGCTTAATTCTAGGTCCCCTTCTTTTCAATATTTTTATTAATGACTTCTACCATGCCATCCCTAATGCCAGCCTCATCCAATACGTCAATGACTCGACAATTATATGCTCTGCCACCTCCACCTCCTCATTAACAAAACTAACCTAAGAAGCCTTCTCTTCCACTGAACAATGGACAACCATCTAGCACTGAATGCAACCAAGACTAAACTTATGATATTTCTCCCTTCTAAAAGCATCACCCTTGACAAAAACTCTTTCTTTATCACCAGTCAAAATAACACACCTCTAGAAATAGTCTCCACAGCTAAACTGTTAGGAATCTTCATTGATGATCAGCTAAAGTTCAATAGCCATCTATATGCAAATATCAAAAACACCCATAAGAAGCTTGGCATGCTTTACCGCCACAACCGTTTCATCCCTCCCTCCACCAGGCTCGCTCCTGCTAACACATACCTTATCCCTTCCCTTATGTATGGGCCCTCTATCTTTACTAATCTGCAATCCTCCCTCAAGTCAAAACTCTCCTCCTGCTACCATAAAATCTCTAAATCTGCAACTGGCCACAGATGAAATACCCATCACTGCATTTCCCTTCACCAAATGAACTGCCTTGAGTTGCCCAATTATCTTACCTATATTCAACTTATCCATGCAGATAAACTCATTTTCAGCCCCAGTCTCTGGCCCTCCCTTGCTTCTCCATTCCAAATGCATATACCTAGCAGACATCTTCGATCCAACTTCCAAAATCTAATAGAGCTACATAAACCTGCACATCCTCCAGGCAAACATCGTCTATCCTTCTGCCTTGCATGCCACTGGAATTCTCTCCCACCACTTATCCATACCACTAACAGACTTTCTACTTTCAAAACTCGAGGCACTCCTTAAAATGGAGAACACTGATATCTGTGCAGTGACTAAGACCTGCTTTAAGGCTCCAAAGAGCACCCCTGCACTACCAGGCTATAACTCATACCACACTTTTCGGCCATGAAACTTGGACCGAAACACCAAAGGTGGAGGTGTGTCATTATTCATTAAGGATATCCACAGCTCCAGGCTAGTTGCTCAGCATAATGCAGCCAAGGTTATCCAAGTGCAACTAACTCTGGGCAAAACTCAACGCTTTCTGGAATTCATAAACTCCAATGCCCTGGATCAACTTATCCACACCTTCACCAGGGGCAACAATATCCTAGACCTAGTCATCACCAACATGAGTGACCGGTGTTCCACACCTGAAGTCAACTACTCGGTCTGATCTGACCATAAGCTAATCACCCTTGATATCCACATCCCACCCCCCCCCCATTAAGGAAACCACGGGAAAAAAAATTCTCCAAAGTCAACTTCTTGCTTCTTAAGACGGAAGTGGTGAACTTCATGACACCCATGCAGATAGACAATACAGTTACAACTGCTGAACCCTACACAAATGCACTCTATAAGCACTTACACGAGTACATGGATCGTGCTATCCCAAACAGAACCAAGACACTATCCTCCAAAAAAAGGAAGCCAATCTGGTGGTCCCCTGCCATAAACAAACTGTGCAACAGAAGGAAGAAACTGTTGCAAAAGAGAGTAAAATCCCATGAGTGGAGGAGCTCCCTGGTCAGCCTCAGTAAGAAGCTGAGATCCCTTATAAGATCCTCCAAAGCTAGCTACAAAAACAAAATTGCCACTAATTCTAAGGACAAACACAAAGCATTCTATAGCTATGTGAAGAATCTTGATGGCAACACCAAGATCTGCTCTGAGTTACAGCACAAAGGCACGAAAATTACAGAACCAACTGATATTGCCAACCTCCTAGCAGATAGGTTCAGTGCTAACTTTACCCCCCCACCCCCCAAAGGGCCCATATCTATACAGGAAGAATGCAGAGTCCCTGTAATCACAACTACACAGGTAAAAGCTGCACTCTCTAAAGCCAAAAACACAGCATCCATGGGACCAGACAACATCCCAGGCTGCGTTTTACACAAACTTCAAAACAAACTGGCTCCCTACTTAAGCACCATGTTCAATAATAGCCTCGGATCAGGCTTTGTGCTCACTGAATGGCACACAGCAACAGTTATTCCACTCCACAAAGGGGGAGCCACCACTGATCCCGGGAACTATCGACCTATTAGCCTGATGAGCCTGGTCTGCAAGGCCATGGTACGTATAATCATGGAACTCATAAACACAGCATCCATGGGACCAGACAACATCCCAGGCTGCGTTTTACACAAACTTCAAAACGAACTGGCTCCCTACTTAAGCACCATGTTCAATAATAGCCTTGGATCAGGCTTTGTGCTCACTGAATGGCACACAGCAACAGTTATTCCACTCCACAAAGGGGGAGCCACCACTGATCCCGGGAACTATCGACCTATTAGCCTGATGAGCCTGGTCTGCAAGGCCATGGTACGTATAATCATGGAACTCATAAACAAAGACATTGGTAACCTCCAAACTCTGGATCCCACCCAGTTTGGGTTTGTGAAAGGCAGATCATGCCTCCTAAACCTGATCAACTTCTTTGAGGCGGTCACCAAAGCCGTAGATGAGGGTAAGGTGGTTTATACAGCCTATCTTGACCTCGCCAAGGCTTTCAATTCTGGAATTATAGCTAAACTCACTAAACTAGGTATAAATCACTACATCACAAGATGTATTGCCAACTGGCTCACTGACAGAACCCACACTGTAAAAGTTGCAGACACCAAATCTGACCTTAAAGCAGTGACAAGTGGAGTGCCACAGGGTTCCATCCTGGGACCTCTCCTGTTTGGTATCTACTTCTCTGAAGTACAGGCTAACACAGAAGGCCTCTGGCTAATGAAGTTCACAGATGACTGCAAACTAGGAGCCATAGTCAAGTCCCCAAATGATGTGGACATCCTACAGAAGGGCCTTGCTAAGACAGATGCCTGGTGTCAGAACCATGGCCTCACGCTCAGTGCCAAAAAGTGCAGTGTCATCCCCTTTGGTAAAAACCCTGTACCCATGAACTACTACAAAGGCAGCAATCTACTTAACACCAAATGTGTGATGAGACCTTGGGACCCAGGTGGACAGTAGTCTCTCCTCTGATAGTCAAATCACCACAGTAGTCAGGAAGTCCTTCTACGTGGCACACCTCATCATAAAAGGATTCTCATCCAGGAAAAAAGAGGTCACTGTTCCCCTCTACTTGACACTCAGACCCATTACAGAGTACAACACCCCTTTTGAAATGTAACTCACAAGACATCTGCAGCAGCTGGAAAGGCAACAGAAGTACCTCACAAAGAGGATTACTGGCCTCAAACAAATGCCCTACACTGACCACCTTAAAAAACTCCAGCTTTACTCCATAGCATATCGCCTACTCCGAGGTGCTCTCTGCCTAACATATAAAGCTATTTCAAATGCAGAGCTGTTGGACATGCTACACCTAAAGAAATTCCAATCCCTCCGAGCTACACACTCTAGGGACCTAAACCTTGTCAACACAATAAACAGCACATGCTGGAGGGATAGATTCCTGTCCCAGAGACTTCCCATACTCTGGAACAGGCTACCCATCTATGTCAAGCAAAGCTCTTCATTAGCATTCTTCAAGAAAAATCTTGATGAGTGGATGGGAAATAGAAAATAGACCCCGGGGATCACTTGTGTCTTTGCTCAACAGTGGCACAGGAAAATAACTTTCTTTGGTGGTGTAAGCCAGAGAACCTTGTTGGCTAGGCTTACGTAGACCCTTGGGCCAATAGCCTAGTACCTACCTATGAACCTATGAAAACCATACTTCACTCATACCTAACCTCATAATGGGAATGCTCTTACTCCCATCCCACATAAATGCCTTAACTTTACTGCTCACTACAGCTAATTACATCTGCTAATAGTCTCTGCTAACCATGTAATTCCAGTAAGAAGTACATCTGCTCTACAAGATCCTTAATTTGTCAGTGAGGAATTTTTCAAGTATCAGCTCCGTCAATTGCCTATTTTCTGCAACTGCTGTTACCATGCATTTTTCTAACTCTCATGTAATAATTTTATATGTTTTCTTAGTTTTTGTAATTTTATAATTTTTGTATGTTATGATGTTGTAATTGTATAATACTGTACTGTTTTGGAGCTTTTCTCCCCAGGACTCCATTGAAAATGGGCTCCTCATGGCCAAATGGACCATCCTGGCAAATCAATAAATATATTGGTACAAGTGATTTCACCTACAAGGAGACTCTGAAATTGTTAGATGGGAACTTACAACCCTCTTAGATAGCATAGCTTGTACAGCTATTAGGATGTATTTTTCACAATTCATATATAGAAAAGACAGTCAGGTCATCATGAATGAAAATGGTTTTTGGATAACTACCTACATTAAAAAATGTCCCTTTTAAAAAATGGAAATGTGTAGAGCATCCCAGTCTAATTTTGGCACACGTGTTTAGACAGGATGGCATGTACTTAGAGAATTTTTGCTACAGCTATTTTGCAATATTTGACAAACACAAGGCAGGTTTTTGCCAGGTCACAGACACTGACATTTGATGCATGTCTTATGGTTGCTAATGCTAGGAGCATTAATAATAAAGTTTTTGCATTGAAAGATTTGCTATGTTACCACAAGATTGATGTTGTTATTGTTTGAGAAACATGGCCAAAGAACAAATGACTAGAAATCAGTTCTTTAAGGGTATAAATGTTTTATAACCAACATTCTAACAAAAAATCGGGTGGAGGTCTTAAGAGACCTGTGATTATCACATTTCAGCTCCAGTTTACCCCACTCTTTGCCTCAACCTTCCCTCAGGAAATACCATCAAATACAACTCCCCCTACTATCACTAGGGAACAAGTCCTTAATGCTCAAAGACCAAGAACACTGCATCAATTTGCCCAGACAATATCCCAGGATGCCTTCTAAATAGCATGAAACATGACCTATCAGGGCCTTTGGAATTACCATTTAACTGTAGCCTCTAAACAGGCTTTGTGCCTCATGAATGGAGAACAGCAAGAGTCATCCCTCTACACAAAGGTGGGCCATCTACAGACCCTGGAAACTACATACCCATAAGTGTCACTAGTCTTGTATGTAAAGGCATGGAAAAAATTATCATGGAAATGATCAATACAGATATAGTAAATGTCCAGACACTGGACCCAACCTAGTCTGGTTTTGTCAAGGGCAGATCATGCCTACTCAAACTAGTCGACAACTTTGAGAAAGTAACCAAAGCTATGGATGAGGGAAAATGGTTCACACTGCCTACCTTGACCTAGCCAAGACATTTGGACAAATTATCCCCCTCAGACATTTTTGGCAAACTCAAGAGGTTAGGTACAAACTTGTATGTCACCAGGTGGATAGCCAACTTGCTCACAGACAAGACCCAGGAAGTTTGAATTGGGGAGTCCACCTCTACAAAGAGGCCAGTCACAAGTGGAGTCCTCAGTGAACAATCCTTCAACCTTTCCTTTCTGGTATTTACTACTCTGATGTCAAAGCCAATGTCAGCGGTCCCTGGCTGACTAAATTTGCAGATGATTGCAAATTAGGAGCCATAATGGAATGCCATACTAACACAAATGTTTTCCAGGAGGGGCTGAAACAGACAATCAACTGTGTCAGAGCCATGGCATTTACCACAAATTGCCAAGAACAGTATCCTTTGGTAAGTCATCCACCCCTGGTAAATATCATATTGACAACACAGCCCTTAGAGTTAACCAAGTAGTCAGGGACTTAGGGACACACAAATAGATAGTAATCTAGCCTTTGACCATCACGTGTGTCTACAGTAGTGAGGAAATCATTCTGTGTTGTGCAACTTATAAACAAAGGCATGGTATCTAAGTCCAAGGAAGTCATTGTTCCACTGTATTCGGTATTCATCACACCTATCATTGAGTACAATGTCCCCTTTGGTATGTACCTAACCAGATATATCCAACAACTGGAATGTCCACAGAGGTTCTTCACTTTAAGAATACAGGGTGCAAGTAAAATGTCCTATGCAGACCACCTCAATACCCTAACCCTGTATTCTGTCTCCTACAGGCCTTTGAGGCGAGATCCATGCCTGGCATACAAGGCATTGTATGACCCCACTCTGATGGACCTCCTGCATATCCCCAAAACAAACAGAACCATTCTAAAGATTTAAACCTTGCCTGTGATATAAATAGGACCTGCTGGAGAGACAGGAATGTATCCAGATAATACTCCATTTCTGAAACAAGCTCACCATCAATGTGAAGCAGAGTTCCTCCTTAACCCAGTTCAAGTGCAACTTGGACAACTGGATGGGAACAAGAAATTCATCCTTGGTTTGGCACCTATGTCTCTAATGCACACAGGCAACCTGTAAATGGTTCAACTCCCAGGTCCCTGCTTGTAAATGTTTCATCTCCCAAGCCCCTGTTTACACTTAACAAGGGTATCAGAATGTGTCAGAGATTTGGGATGCATGGCTAGGCTTAAAAAGGCCCTTGTGGTCATTAGCCTAGTAAACACCTATGAATCTATAAACATGTTCAGTGATGACACCAATACTGTAGATTGTGTAACTGACAATAAATGCATCTCTGGAATATATAACAATTGCTGGAGTGTATAGACGATCAAAGTTAAGTGCTGATGACCTAGAGAAATTCCTACATTTCTTGCATGAAACACAGAAGGGAAGAATAATTGCGGCTGGGGACTAAATTTTACCAGATACAGACTAGAATAATATTGATTCAAAAACATTAGTAAGGAAATTACTTACATGTGTTTAGAAACAACAATTGCTTCATATTGTTTAAAAGCCTAGCAGTGAAAGGAACATACTGGACATTGTTTGTGTTCCTGAAGTAATTACTGTTACTTCATGTCAAGTTTTACCACAGTTGATCTGCACTGATCATGGGAATATAAAGGTCAATTTATCGCTAGATAATTATTCCAAAGTGAAATCTAAAGCAATGCACAGAATATTAATTACAGGTTATATGGAAACAAAACAGTCACTATGTAAAACTAATTGGAGTGATGTGAAAAGTTTTGAAAGACATATTTGAATACAAAACAAAATCAAAAAATGTTTAACATCAGGATGTAAGCACACAACTTCAGAAGAACAAGATATTTAATTAAGATGAGACACAAAAGAAGAAAAACACAAGAAATGGAAAATAGGTTGAAATATGTCTTTGAAATTGAAATAAAAAGCTGGACAGAAAAGACATAGTGGGATAACTGATAAAAGATCAAGAAATAAACTGAAGAAAATGTATATAAATATATTGAGCATAATATGAAACCATTTATAGATACAAAAGTGTGGTAGGAGTAAAAACATACAAATTGAAAACTGTTTGCAGATTCTAAAATTTATTTTAAGATGCAACAGATTATAGATATATTTACAAAATTTTATGCAAAGCAGGTTAGCTCCACAAAGTGGGGGGGTGATAAATTATCCTAGTGACATCTAGGTTACAACCTCAGATACTAAAGTCGAATTAGATTATACTGAAAAAGAACAACACAAACAGGACCCAAACAAAGCACATGGAGGAGATGACATTAGTAATAATGACCAGAGAACACTTCAGCATGAACTTACAGAAACATTATATCTGTTATTTACTAGGCCATATAAATATGGTGAGAGCCTCCAAAATTGGAGACATCCACTACTTAAACCTATTTAAGGAAAAGGGGAGTGGGGCAAACCTAGAGTCATGCAGGCCCATAAGTTTACTTTCATGTCACAGAAAATATATGGAAAAGGTTATATTGGATAAATTATTCTCAGAACTGAAAGGTTAGAACTTGAAGCCATATATCAGTATACATATGTTGAAAACAGATCTATTACCACCTGTTATATGATTTTCTATAAGAATATAATAAAACTAGGAATGAATACTTATGCTGTGATTTAATTTATATAGATTTAACTTCAGCATTTGATAGGGTCATACACAAAACACTGACCAATAAATTAGTACTGCTACTTACTGATGTACTCTTGATAAGATGGACAGCTGCATGGCTTACAAATAGGGCATGGAAACTATCATGCAGCAATTGGCCAGACGAAATTTGAGTTTATAGTCTGGGTGTCCCATAGGGCTATATCCCCGGTCCATACTTGTTTAGATTATATCTTTCACATCTATCTTTTTCATCCAAGGTGTTCTACAGTCTGTATGCAGTTGACTTGAAAATGGGTACTATGATTACAGGTGTTACAAACAGGGCATGCCTGCAGAAGAACTTCACTAAATTGACCATTTGGGCACAGGAGAATAATATGCTGATAAATGCATCAAAAACTAAGCACATGAGATGTGGGAGAGACAAATTGCCAGGTGAGTATTTAATACAGCACACAATGATTGAAACTGTAGATTTATTTATTGACCTGGGTATAACGGTAGATCCAGCTTTGAGTTTTTCTCATCATATCATCCAATTGGCTAATGATAGTTATGGAACTACAGTTTATATCAAAGATTTATACAGTTTAGAAAATCAGTGATGAAGAAGTTGTAGTTTGCTAGTTACATTAGACCGAAACGTGAGTATGGAATAACAATATGTAACCCTTATAAGAAAACAAGCACAAGTAAACTAGAAAGTATACAGCAGAAAATGCAAGGGCATTCATGGATGTGAAAATTTAAATTATGAAATATTAAAATATCTGAAGTTGTACAGTATCTCATAGAGATATTTAAGAGGAGACCTCTGGGAATGTTTGGGGATATCAAATGTTAATAGAATCAACAGGTAACCTATGTAGGAGAGACTGTGGGAATGACAAGTGTACTAACTGGGTTTCTGGGTAGTTAATCCATGGAATAGGCAATCAAATTTCATTAAAGCAAGCACTAGTTCACATATTTTTAAGACCAGCCTGGACACTGATAGGAACAACTGCTTTGGTATATTGGCAGGCTATACTTGAAATATTTGTATGTATGTCTATAAATGGTCCTCACACCAGTACATTGACCTATTTAAAAATACAGAACAAATAAATTCCTGCTAGAAATAAAATTAAGCAAAATATTTCAAAATATTAGATATTTATCAAATAAGTATTTTTTTCAAAGGAAAATAAGACAAAGGATTTAAACAGGCATATAGCATTTAGAAAAACTCTGCCTGGAAATGTTTTTGTACCTATGCCTAACCACTAATTACAATATTTGGTACATTTCTATCTTCTATCAAACACCAAGTATGCACAAGCACCAAAATGAAATATTCCCCAAGTGATTTCTTTAGCAATTTCATAAAAAATGCAGAAGGTCAAAAATGAAGCATTTCCTCCAAGGATCCCTTCAGTAGTTTCACAGAGTATGGACAAGCAGCACAATGAAACATCTGCCCACATGATCCCTACAACAGTATGTCCATGTATGCACAAGCACCCAAATGAAACATCTGCCCACATGATCCCTACAGCAGTATGCCCATGTATGCACAAGCACCCAAATGAAACATCTGCCCACATGATCCCTACAGCAGTATGTCCATGTATGCACAAGCACCCAAATGAAACATCTGCCCACATGATCCCTACAGCAGTATGTCCATGTATGCACAAGCACCCAAATGAAACATCTGCCCACATGATCCCTACAGCAGTATGTCCATGTATCCACAAGCACCAACATGAAACATTCCCCCAGTGATGCCTTCAGTAGTTTGACCAAGTGTGCACAAGCACCAACATGAAACATTCCCCCAGTGATGCCTTGAGTAATTTCCAGTGGTGTAGCATACGTTTTTCAGTATGCCTGTGTTGCCTGTTCACTCAGAATAGTGTATACTTAGTGCCCACTTAGTATAGGCATTACTGAATCCCAGGGAATGCATTTTCCATTTGGCTGTGTTTCAAATTGTTCTGTGTTTCAAATTGTTCTGTTTCTGCCAGTACACCCATCATGGCTATAAATAACAAACCCCCCTGAATAGTGTTGAAATACTTAAAAAAAAACTTGAATTATTTCATTCCTAGGTATTATGACTCTCTGCTTAACTGAAATGTCACCCATGGTACATAGATTGAAATATCACACCATTTTGGAGGTATCGTGTATGAACCATCATCCATAATGAACCATATTACATTGCTGAACGCAAGAAAAAAACAAATAATCAACTTACTTTTTTAATGTATTTATAGAAGCAACACACAACCAGAGAAAGTCGTTCTTAATTTGCTGTAGCAATGTCTTACTTAGACAAGCCAGCATTTCAGTTGATCATCACCTTACACTCAAATTATATCAGCAGATAAAAGGTAAAATACGGTAGCATGCCATGACTAACTTTTTAACTTGAAAAAGCACTGGTGACACTAGACATCACTGAGGAAAATATTTCATTGTGGTGCCATGCATGGACATAATACTGAAGTGGTCATTGGGGAAAATTATTAATGTTGGTCCTTGTGCATACACGAACAAACTACTTAAGGGGTCATGGGGGATTACTAATTTTGGTACCTGTGCATACATGGGCAAACTACTGAAGGGAGCTCCGAGGGAAATGTTTCATTTTGGTGCTTATGTATACATGGACATACTGCTGAAAGGGTCCTTGGGGAAATGTTTCATTATGGTGCTAGTGCATACTTGGTGAATTTACCGAAGGGAATGCTGGGGGAAATGTTTCATTTTGGTATCAGTGAAGAACTTGTGCATACATGGTCAGATTGATGAAGTGACCACAAGGAAAATTAATATATTTTGTGTCAATTTAGAGTTTGTGCATACTTAAAGTACTGAAGGTTTTGCTGGGGGAAGTAATTAATTTGTGCATCAATGAAGTGCTTATGCATATCTTGGCAAACTATTGAAGAGATGGCTGGATGCCAAGTTGGTGGACTGCAACTCAGATGTCAAAGGCAAACCACTGCTTTTTACAAGGGATGTGCAAACTGTGTGGATATTAGATTATGAATTGCAGAAACACCTCATTAGCATACACCATTTTACAAAACCTCTCATTTGCATCTCATTATATTTAAGGTATTTCACACCAGCGTAAATGGCCTCAGCTTTTGCTTTGCTCATTTGTAAACATTATGGATACCCCCATTGGATTTGCCCAAACAAATATGAATACTGCCTTAACTTTCAAAAGCATTCATTGGTTGTACAAAACTCACACACAATGAATCCCACACATGCTCTCAGTCCAAAAAGTCACCTGTGCGCAGTTCAGACGGTGAACACTAACTGGCACTCAACAGCTGCTCTTTAAATTTGAGAGTCCTATGTATTTGCTATGCTGTGTGATGCAAAATATGAAAACAAAACCTCCAGTTTTCAGAATCACTTAACTCTAGGGGACGCTCCAGTCCTTGTATGACAATTATTGGAAAAAGAACTCAGCCAAAGTGTATGCTTGTCTGCTTGAGAAGTTTCACATTCAGATGTGTGCTACAGTTTCATAGAAAAATAACTGAAGAATTTCATGGTGCTTCATGCATTTATTTGCAGTTCTGCTCCATGCTTTATTGGAAAGACAATTCTATTTTGCATAGTATTTCATTTTTTTCTTCTAAAATATATTTGCTTTTAGCTCAGTATAGCTTTTCTATAGTTTAGATTTTTACTGCATCTTTATTAAAAGACAACTGGCAGTTTACACAGTTGGTCACAGAAGAGTTATGAGTTTATATTTTAGTACCTCCCTAATGGCAGATTAAAACAGGGGCATTTCTGTTGGCCACCTGATGCTCACTACCTTGCCAGCAAATAGCAGATTTTGTTTTTTGTTTTTTTCAAATGCATCATCTTATCCAAGTGTTAGTCTTGCAATGACTCAACAGAAAGCAGACATACGCACAGCAACTTGGCAATGCAGTAGCAGGGGCTTATTTTCCACTAGGACCATTTCTCATCTTCTAACAAACACATGCTGCAATTCTACTTGCTAAATGTTTAAACTTTAACTTAAACGTTCACTGAATTTACAGTACTATTTTAAAACAGATCAGTTAGTAAATGGTCAAGATCTACAACTGACTAGTATGGGTAAACAAAAGAGGCTTTCCTTCTCAAAAATGCTACTGGAGAGCACAGACAAGTGGATATGGGTCTACTTTCTTTGATTGAAATACCATTATTTCGAACAAAGAAATGATGACCTTACTTTCATGAATTTTTGTTCAGCAAACTGGCAAGTAAAATAAAAAATAATTTAAACTCCACTCCCCACACCCCCACTGCATTAAATATACTAACTCTGAGATCGCACCACAGTGGGCAAACAGGTATATTCCCTTATCCCCACTGTAGTGCTCTGTTTTACTTAGAGCCGATTCACTGGAATTCATGAAAGTGTACTTTCGTTGAAGTGCACTTTTGCAAAAGTAAGATAGTACATTCTTTGTTTGAAATAATTTTAAGTAGACCCATATATATATATATATATATATATATATATATATATATATATATATATATATATATATGGTTCCACTTGAAACCGTCTAATGTTCAGAACATCGAAGTTCTGATCATCGAGACCAGAACATCGAAGGTTCAAAGTGGAAGTGCCAGGTAGGTAAAAATGTAAAATTGTGGGTCTGTATGCAGGGCAGCAAGGTGCCGTGTCTGTGTGTGTGTGTGTGTGTGTTGGCATTGCAGTTGCAGGTAGGGTACGGGAAATCTCCCGTTTAGCGCTACCGCATATAGTGGTAAATGGGAGATTTCCCTTACCCCCACTGTAGTGCGATCTTATAGTTGGAATATTAAAGTAAGCGGGGTGTGGGGCAAAGCCCCCATATAAAATATACTTTGACAGTTTATTTCTTTTTGTGTGGCTCACTTTGAACCTTCGATGTTCTGAACATGTTCTGGTCTCGATGATCAGAACTTTGATGCTCTGAACATTCAACGGTTTCAAGTGGAACCATATAAATATATATATATATATATATATATATATATATATATATATATATATATATATATGGATTTCCATCACATGTTTGAAGTTTCAAAACTTTGAACTACAAATGGTCGAGAACATAAGATCGAAGCTGTGAAACTTCAAACATTTTGAATGGAGAGCCCCTTACAGGATGGAATGGGAACTTTACAGTTTTACTCACTGTAGTACAATCTCAGAGTTGGTATATTTACATAGCGAGGGGGTGCAGGGGGGCTTGCCCTCTTGCAAAAAAAATGTTTTTTTTTTATTTTTTTATTGCAGTTTCAAAACTTTGATCTTATGGTCTCGACCATTTGCAGTTAGAAATTTTGAAATATCGAGCTTGTGAAGTAGATCCATATTATATATATATATATATATATATATATATATATATATATATATATATATCTACAAACATATATATATATATATATAGTTATATAAATATGTGTGTGTGTGTGTGTGTGTGTGTGTGTGTGTGTGTATATATATATATATATATATATATATATATATATATATATATATATATATATATATATATATATGCACGCGTGCGCATACACACAAATAAATCACATAACACCTGTATATGTATATCACTGCATGCTGAAATGCTGGCATTTTTTGTCAGTGGTATACGTGGTCAAATTATTTAACTAAGTTCATTAGACTGGCGATTACATACTTCAAGGGCTTTTCCCCTTTCTTTGAGTTTGGGTGACCCTGAAGATTAGTATATTTAATTTCCAGGAGCATGGAGGGCAAGCTCCCCGCAAGAAAAAGATTTTTGTTAAATTTTCAGTTATCATAAATGTAATCAATTGGTTTACATTTGCCACTACTTTTCTTCAATAATTTTAGTAGCAATTAATTGTAATTGACAATGAGTTTGTTCAATGTTTTGTGTTTCAGTTCAAACTCAAATATATCTATGTATGTGTGTGTGTGTGTGTGTGTGTGTGTGTGTATATATATATATATATATATATATATATATATATATATATATATATATATATTTATTTAGAGAGAGATGTCTGTGTGTGTGTGTGTGTGTGTGTGTGTGTGTGTGTATGTATGTAGTCAAGTGCAATTGTTTACGGTTATATATCACTATTAATCAGGTCAAGGTAATACTGAACTAATTCTTCTACTAAAACTCTGTCCTAGAGCAAGAAAATCAAGATTTTCATCTACTGGCACAGAGGCATTATAAGCTGCATTGTTCATTTTACTTCTCTTTCTCTACAGATTTGTGATTGTTTAAGATAAGTCACTGATTGTTTTTCTCTGACATATTGCCAAGTTTTCAACCTGCTTCATTCACCCTTGCTAATGCTTGGGTTCACTCTGCTCCATTATCCTACCCCCATTAACCACCCACCTCCTTACCCTACCACCAGTTTCCATCCACCCCTTCCACATTTATAATTCCATAGCACCACCCACATATTCCTCCTACCAATACCATTGGTACCCTCCAAAAGAACAACAATCAATGGACTTACTCCCAATATCAATGCCCATTCTAGATTACCAGCCAAGACACTCTCTCAAATTGTCCTACTCCTTGCCCCATATAACCATCATGTTCATAGGGCTCATACTAGGCTATCTGTCCTAGGGCATTTATAAGCCTAGCCAGAGTGTGTTTGGCTTTCACCACCCATTTTAAATTAATTTTGCTATGCCCTTTTTCGAGGTTAGTATACTGTGCCTCTGTCTAACAGTGACACAGAAGTGATACCCGGGGTAAACCTACGATCTCCCATCCACTCATCAAGATTCCTCTTGAAGAGAGTCAATGAGGGACTCTGCCTAACCTGGACTGGGATTTTATTCCAGAGTGAAAGGAGCCTCTGGGTTATGAATCTGTCCCTCCAGCATGTCCTATTTATTTCAGTGCTGAGGTTCAAGTCTCTCGAGCGCGTAGCTCGATGGGATTTGGATTTTCTGTGGTGCAGCATGTCCATTAATTCTGGGTTGGACATGGCTTTATACGTCAGGCACAGATCGCCTCTGAGCAGGCGGTATGCCACTGAGTAGAGCTGGAGTTTCTTTAACCGGGCAGCATATGGCATCTGTTTGAGCCCTTTGATCCTCTTGGTGAGGTACTTTTGGGGTCTTTCCAGTTGCTGCAGGTGTCTGGTAAAGTACATCCCAAAAGGGGCATTGTACTCAATTATGGGCCTGGTGAGGGATGAATAAAGAGGCACGATGACCTCCCCTGATCTAGATGTGAATCTCTTCATGATTAGGTGGGCTATATAAAATGTTTTTCTAACGACTTTGGCCATGTGGTTGTCAAATGAGAGAATGCTATCAACTTGGGTCCCCAGGTCCCTAATTACTTCTTCTGTACTTAATGGATTACCACCTATGTGGTAATTTGTGGGCACTTTGTTTTTGCCAAAGGGGATGACTATACACTTTTTGGCGTTTAGCTTGAGGCCATGGCTCTGGCACCAGTTGTCTGTTTCTATGAGGCCCTTTTGTAGGATGCTTGTGTCGGCTGGAGAGTCGATTATGGTGCCCAGTTTGCAGTCATCTGCGAACTTGGTCAGCCACAGTCCTTCCGTGTTGGCCTGTACCTCCGAGAAATATATACCGAACAAGAGAGGTCCCAGGACTGAGCCTTGTGGGACGCCACTTGTAACTGGTTTGGAGTCTGACATGGCTCCAGCAATTCTAACCATGAGGGTTCTTGTCCTTGAGCCAGTTTGCAACCCATCTAGTGACATAGGGGTTTATATTTAAGCTGGTGAGCTTATCTATAAAGCCCAAGTGGAGTATTCTATCGAAGGCTTTTGCGAGGTCCAGGTAGGCTGTGTGGACCACCTTCCCCTCGTCAATGGCCTTGATGACTGTTTCAAAGAAATCAACCAGGTTTAAGAGGCAGGATCTGCCCTTAACAAAGCCGAACTGGGTAGGATCCAGTGTCTGTAGGTTCCCAATATCTTTATTTATGAGGTCCATGATGATCCTTTCCACAGCTTTGCAGACCAAGCTAGTCAGGCATATGGGGCGATAGTTTCCAGGATCCGTTGAGGCACCACCTTTGTGGAGAGGGACCACTGTTGCTGTACGCCATTCTTTGGGTACATATCCTTTAGTAAGGCTGAGATTGAACAGTAGTTTTATGTTTGGGTTTAGCTCTTCTTGGAGTTCATGTAGGACACAGCCAGAGACACCGTCTGGTCCCATTGATGCTGTGTTTTTTGCTTTGGAGAGGGCGGCTCTTACCTGAGCATCTGAGATGTCAGGGGGGCAGCACTCTGCTGGGATAGATATTTGCCCTTTTGGTGGGGGGGGGAGAAGTTTGCGCTGAACCTGTCAGCTAGGATGTTGGCAATGTCTGTGGGTTCGATGTATTTTGTCATTTTGGACTAATTCTGAGCATATCTGGGAATTCCCACCCAGGTTCCTAACATAACTAAAGAAAGCCTTGTGATTATCCTTAGTGTCCTGTGCAATTTTTCTCTCGAAGCTGGCCTTGGACGATTTTATGAGTGCCCGTAGTTTTTTGCTAATACTGATCAGCGATGCCTTCCCTTTTTGGGATTTTGCTCTATCATGTAGTAGCTTCCTCCTTCTATTGTATAGTTTGTTTATGGCTGGGGTCCACCAGACAGGACGTCTGTCTTTGGAGGATTGGGTCTTGGTTTTATTTGGGATTGCATGATCCATGCATTCCTGAAGGTGTTCATAGAATGCGTTTATAAAGGATTCTGCGGTCTGGGCCATACTTTCCACAGGCTCTGGGACTTTGAAGGATTCCATCTTGGTTTTGAGGAGTGTTAAATTTGCTTTAGTGAAGTTTTTCACTGTGGTTTTCTGGGCAGGGGGTGGGGTCGGGATGTGAATATCCAGTGAGATTAGTTTATGGTATGATCTTACCAGTGAGGGATACACTTCTGGTCTGGAGCATAGAGTCCCCATGTTGGTGATGATCAGGTCCCGTATGTTTCCCCTCTTGTGGGAGTGGTAGCAAGTTGTTCCATAGCATTTGAGTTTATAAATTCTAGGAACCTTTGGGTTACATCTGTACAACCAACCAAGTACCCTCCAAACATTTTCTAATCCTAATTTACAACACAGATAAAACCCAGATTAAGTAAGATGCCTCTAACTCTGATTATTTTACTATTCCTCCTCACTCTACTAGCCTTCAGCAACAATTATCAAATCCACCACTTTCAAATACATAGGACTTCAACCAGTCCTCAGAAAGAATATCAACATATACCTAGTCTGCCTTTCTGCATAGCACCCTATCTCTACAAACCACATCGGATTTATCTATAAATATCTCAAAACTAAATATTCAAATTTACAATCAAATACCAACTAAGACCGATAAATAACTGGCTACACCCTCCCCTCTGTAAAATATCATTTCAGAAAATTAGCAGAGTTATTCACTCCAACCCGGTTTCCACTGTTCATAAAACCATCACTTTCAACCCCAAAATAAACCAGTCACCTAATACCTCTCATTCTTGGAGATTTAAATATAGACTGGCAACTCATAAATTCCACTACCTCCCACTGAATCCCATAAACTTACGCAGCTTTAGACAATTAATAACCACACCCACTAGAATCAGTAAAACTGCAGGGAGGCACTTAATATTAGACTGGATTCTTAGAAACAAACCAGACAACCTGATAAAAGTAAGCTGCCTCTCAGATAGTATAAGTGATAACAGACATACTGTGTATAATCAAATATGAAATACAACCAATTTCAGCAAATATATTTCCAGTGAAACACTAAAATAATATAACTGGAATTACTTAGAACAATGTCACTAGACATGCTGTAAAATACTTTAATATCATATTCTCGCAGATCTTTAATCTAGCACCAGTACGTAATAAAAGAATAAAGTCCAACCTTGCACCATGGTTAACAAAAGAAACAAAAAAAAAACTCACATTAAAAAGGGATACAGCCTGAAACAATTGGTATAAAAATAAAACTCAAAATGCCTTCCAGCAATTTAGATATCTTACAAACCTTACTAAACTCTATGTCAAGCAGGACAAGCAAACATACTATACCAACCTACAACACAAAGATCAAAACAACCCAAAACATTTTTGGTCATCACTAAATAAACTACTCTACCCTGGCAAGACCACTTCCCCCTCTCCAAAAACAGACAATATAACAGACTCTATCCTCATACAGCTTAATTCCTACTTTATACAATCAATATTATCTCTCTCAGACACTAATACATCTGCCCCCTCTCTCAAGCCCTGTCCAGCCAAAACCACCCACAGTTTTTCAATTTTAGTCCAGTAACTACATCACTCATAATGAAGTTGCTCCTTAAACTAAACACTACTTCTATAGCTGTAGACCAATTACCGTCAGACTACCTAAAAATGGCTGCAGAAGTTATAGCCTTCTGTTTGTCCATACTAGTAGGTCTATAGCAGAAAGATGCATCTCATCACTGGAATGAGCCCATATTCACATTTAGTATGTGTGAAAGACCTTTCCTGACAATAGTGCCGGCTATCTGCAATAGTATCCCAAGAAAACACTAGGAATATAGATCAACTACCAACTGTCAAGAAAACACTAAGAGTCCATCAGTTCAAACAAAATAAATGCAAGTGCTGGGGAGACATGAACTAACACAATGCTACACTAGTACTTGGGTTCCACTGAAATGGTGGTCCCATTCCAAAATGTGCAGTTTTAGTCTGTTATATACTACCTAAGGACCACAAGAAAAATGCTAATATAATTATTCCCCCATCCTCATATGTTTTGTTACAGCCACGCAACAGTCATAGTCTGATTGATATTCCATTATAATGTATTAACATCTTACACATCTAGTAACTGTGCAATATGTTTCATATAATTCCACATTTAAAATGAAGCTTACACTGTATATTTAAGCATTAATAATGCATACATTCTTGTAAATGTTATTTAGGATTTTACATATTCAGTGATGCATTTTGTCAATGTATTATACATGCAATCATTATCAAATGACATTATGACAGTATTTTTTTTTTTGTATTCCTAAGCACATTTCTTATGGTCATGGCTCAAAAGAATCCATGGAACAGTTCACTTACCCAGTAAACAAAGCACATGTGTATGAATAAATAAATAAATTAAGCACTCATATTTAAAGCATTGATGTTCTAGCAAATTATTCCTTTTCAAACTAATGTATTTTAAACCAATCGCATAGGTCAGTACATGTTTATTACAGTAAGGTGGGTGAATCCAGAACAACATACATATATGTGTGTATGTGTTTTTTTTTTTTTTTGTGGTCACTACATAAGTTGGGAGGTAGGGATCAAGGGAAGTTTGTGGATTAAAAACAGCCCAGGACCCTTGGTATACTTAAATCCACAAATGTACTGCTCAGTCTAATAAATATGAAATTGCCATATACACCATCATGCTTTTGCCAGGTACTGTATTGTAATATATATAGCAGCATAGTAATAGTGTAAAATTATGGGCTTAATATAAACTTAAGAAAATAGAGGCAATGTTTAGAAGCAGAATGATGAATTGGATAAATCTACAGTAAGATCATACACCAGACTGTATGTTTCAAGCACTGAATGCAGGTTTAGACTGATAATGCAAGCTATTTTGTTTCATGCAAGGCTAACATATATTATACGAGTTATTTTAGTGCTCTGTAGTGTGTTTTGCAACAATAGTGGTGGTACCATGCTTTTTGGAAAATCCTGCTGCTAATGGCCACATATGTAATGATCTCGAAATATTGGCAGTGGTTAATGTCTTTTTAAGTATACACTACCCTTGACCATGTTCTAAAAATGTTTGTTTGAATTTGACTATACAAGTCAATCACCTTCTCCGAGGGTAGAGGAATCTGTGACTATTGTGTCAGTAACTGTGTATGAGCAATGACTTGTAGGAGTTGCAACATTTCTAAGTATATATTGCTTTCCGTAAGGAAAAGTAATGTTTTATCAGAGCACTAAATTAATTTGCATCCTGTGTTGTATGTGCTTGCCAGTGATAGATACATGGTACTCTCCTCGCAATAAACTTCACCCTACTAGAACTGTATAAAAATGTGTAACTATTGTCAGTGTTCTGTATACACACACACACACACACACACACACACACACACACACACACACAAATCACCCTTTTTTATTTCTTCTGTTTCAAAAATAGAGAAACAGTTATTGCCAATTAATTAAAGGGCAGATGAACAAAAATATTGGCATTGGATACCATAGTGATCTCTGTAAAGGCTCTCTAATATAATTCATATATGTTGATGAGACACTGCACACCACCTGACAGTGATAATGGTACTGCTATTTATGTAAGGTGAGCTATTGGCTTGATTGGAGTTTCTACTATTTCTTTTCACCTTACTATAGTATTTACAGGAGTCATACGAAGTTCAAGGCTACTGGCTACACCTTGTCATTTTCTACTATAGACTGTACATCTCCTCACAAAAAACGCAAAGGCAGTCATACCCCTGGTGAAGTTATGAATACCTATCCAGTTATCCAGGTCCCATTTGAAGGAAGATAACCTATCATATCACTTTATCTGCAGAGGGAGTCTAGTCCAGAACTGTGGGAGACGATGTGTAATGAATCTCTATCCAAACTCTTTTATTGATCTGTTATGTATGCTTAGATGACTTGCTCTGGTACTTTTAGGACTGTTTTGTGAAGGTACACGAGATCCTGGACTACCATCACATCAGTTTCACTTCAGTACTTTAGCTCTTTTGTGCTAACAAAATACCCCTAATGAAAAAATGTTGTCAAAAAAAATGTTAAACAAGGTTTGCTGGGGAAAATGTATATCTTCCCAAAATAAAATTGTGACATCTCACAATTATGGACAGGCAGTGAGATTATTTTTTATTAATATAAAGAGACACATTTCTTTAGGAATATTGGTTTTATACTAGTGTTGTACTGCAGTGCAAGTGATACATACATTTTAACTCCAGCCGCTATGAATTCTATCCAGAAGACATGATGAAATGTTAGTCTATATTATCCCTTGCATCTGTATCACCCTTTTATATCATGTTATATAAAGTGACTGCAAAATTACCACTCATGTGCAATAGTCAACAGTTCAGAAGAAACAAGGAGAGCTGATGACTGTCAGCTTACAGACATTCTAGATGTGTAGTCTATCTCATGTATAGAGGAGTAGTTTCCCAGCTGAAAAACGTTTGGTTCAGAAATAAAAATAAACCTATCCTGCTTCTCTGCTTAATTTTTTTTGCTTTGTTTTTTTATACAGTCCTATATTTCTGTGTCAAATAACTCTGGTGTATGGCATGTGATAAGATGATGGAATACAGAAATCTAATTTTCAATGTAATTTATTTTCTATTTCTTGATATAATCTTTGTTATAAAATATTCTTGAGATATATAAGCACAGACAAGTTATGTTTTCTTTACTTGGTGACTGCCATCTGTTTTAACTGTAATGCTTAAAAATTGCACAACCTCCTGACAGAAATCCAGGTCGATTTGCAACAGAGCTAATGCTTAATCTATCTTAGAAGAAACAGCACAGGTGATGGGCATGACATACAGGAGGAAAGGGCTTAAAATGGTTGTTAATAATGAGACAAGTGAAGTGCTGGTAAAGGTCAGAGTACTAATCTGGGTATTAGACTCCTTCTAGGCAGTGTACTACA
This sequence comes from Protopterus annectens, assembly GCF_019279795.1. Taxonomy (NCBI): domain Eukaryota; kingdom Metazoa; phylum Chordata; order Ceratodontiformes; family Protopteridae; genus Protopterus; species Protopterus annectens. Next base: position 581,812,980 of record NC_056750.1, read on the forward strand.
GACAATACTTTTCTCTTGTTTACGTGATTGTATTAAGGATGTAGTAGGGTGAAATCTGGTTTATAGACTGAATAACAGCACCTCCTACTGCAACCAGTCACCTATTTTGACTAGACATAAACTACATTTCATTTTCTTTTCAGTTTGTATACACATATATACTCATCTACATACAGATGGATGTATGGATATGTAGCTGTGCCAAATAGATTATATTTATTTATGTAACTAAATCAGTTATGGAACCTTTCCAGTTACCGTCCTAAATGTAACTACAATGATAAATACAATTGATTTATGGACAATTTAGTGCTTCAGGTCAACAAGCATGTTTTAGGTGGCAGAAAGAAACTGAAATACCTGGAAAAAAAGCATGCAGACATAGTAAAACATAGAAAGCAACACACACAGTGACCATGGGTTAGGTCAGGACTGAACCCAAGATTCTGGGGATTTGTAGCAGGTATTCTACCACAAAGCAACACATTTGTCCTGTATCATATATCCTGGGTTCACTTCTTCATTGTAGTGACATAGGAAGGACATTTAACAATATCATTTCACTTAGCTTCTGCTAGGATATATATTTTTTCATATTGGTTGACAGATCTAGCTATTATACATGAGCCTAACTTAAAGAATACACAACATAATTTCAGACCACTCAGAAACAGACTACGATAACATGTTACTCCATGTTAGAAAGTTAAACATACATGGGCACTGACATTTGTATTACTGGTATATACAAACTAGATTAATAAAACAGCTGATGGACATTAGGATAGACATTTGTGTGAGTAGCTTATGGGGATGCATATTAAACAAGCTCTCAAGATGATTCCCAGGTACCCTGGCTCTCTCACACACAGAGGGATAAAGCCTTGTCTGTAACCCAAACAATCTGAATTTGAATAGTGATTCATGTGCTGAAATTATCAGGCAGAAAATATTTTAGTGAGTGTAAGTCAGCTTGCCTATTATTCAGAGAAGTTGTAGTGGTTTGTAGTTTGCTGGCCCTGCTGATCTGGTGCAAGCAGAAGCCTGCATTAGCAAGGAGCTGGAATAAAGGAGGATGTGAACTGCAGCTAACCAAGCAAGTCATGATGTGTGTGGTTGAGCTTACATCCAAGGAAGGACCTAGAGAAAATGACCTCAGTTTTCAGGATGCAAATGAGGGCACAATGAACCCTCATTTCTGCCTATATGATGGCCTAGACTGGATGGCTTTTGTCCCCATACTGTACTGGGTATTTCTCCATTACCATTGAATGAATGCACTGAGTCAAGCAGAGATTCTCGACAGTTTTCAAGCATGGAGAAAAATATTTAAAAAAAATGGTTGTCAGGTGCTAGCAGTGTATGTGAGAGGCATTTCACAAATAAGTAGCACCTGTTAGAAAAATTACTTTTTTTCATAGATTCTGAAACAAAAAACACTGAAAAATAGGACCATGTGTAAGAAGCCAACTAATTATTTTTTATTGAGTGACACTAAATGCATATAAGAAAAGTACCACTACTTTAAATAATAGCTATATGTAACTCTTAACCGTGTACTGGATGTCACATGATTTTTCCATCTTCACATAGCTGTGACTGCGATATCAAATTTACTCTGCACATCCAGATGTTTGTGTACGTCACAGCTTGATAGTGAGGATATGAGAAAAGTGCATCCAGACAGCAGTTTCAGGACCTACTAAATAAAAGGACAACATGAATTGGTGTTGAAAATAGGTGACTTGAATTCACATACCAGGAACAGGATATGATGACTGCCTGGGTTCACATGGGATGTGCAATAGAAATAAAGGAGAAGAGGTCATTACAGACTTCTTTCTGACAAATAGATTGATAGTAGCCAACTTGTGGTTCAGAAAGACAGTCACAAGATCACATACAAGAGTGGCCAACATGCAACTTAGGGTAGACTTCCTCTTAGTTTGGAAAGGGTACTGTTGTAGAATCAGTGATTGCAAAATCACCTCCAGTGAAACAGTTGGTCTGCAGAATAAACCACTGGTTTTCACTGTGATGATGTGAGGTAGTGCCAGCTATTCCAGAGAGAGAGTACGGCAGTGCATGTGTAACATTTGCCAGTATAGCTAGCTGGGGTTTTATACAGAATTATATGTCATTTGAATATCAAACTGATTTGTACAGATGCTTGGGTTAAAAATGTATTTGTAAAGTTGCTTGTGTTAAAAAATATATCAACAGTGTGTCCTGCTGGGCATAAAAGAAATATAAATTTATATCAAATTGTATTGTTGTAACTGATGAAATGTGTATATTTTAACACAGGATACTGGAAGGGAAGGGGTTAAGCTCAGCCCAGCTAACCATAAGAAAAATAGCCCTAAATTAAATAACTTGGTTTAGGCCATAAAGATTTTAACTCATAGGTCTGAATGCAGACAGAGAGACAATGTCTATGAAAAGCCTGGGGCTGGGATCCTGCTCTACTGTCCTTAGTGGTGAACTAATTGCTACCCTGAGGCGCTAGAGAATGACTTGTTAGTTTCTGCAGGAAGGGTGCATGTGTTAGAATTGTTTTACAGTTTCTGGATGCTGTAATGAACCTTAGCTAAAGGTGTGTGTGTCTGTGTGTGTGTGTCTGTGTGTGTGTGTCTGTGTGTGTGTGTCTGTGTGTGTGTCTGTGTGTGTGTGTGTGTGTGTGTCTGTGTGTGTGTGTGTGTGTGTGTGTCTGTGTGTGTGTGTGTGTGTGTGTGTGTGTCTGTGTGTGTCTGTGTGTGTGTCTGTGTGTGTGTGTCTGTGTGTGTGTGTCTGTGTGTGTGTCTGTGTGTGTGTCTGTGAGTGTGTGTCTGTGTGTGTCTGTGTGTGTGTGTCTGTGTGTGTGTGTCTGTGTGTGTGTGTGTGTGTCTGTGTCTGTGTGTGTGTGTGTGTGTGTGTGTGTGTGTGTGTGTGTGTGTGTGTGTGTGTGTGTGTGTGTGTGTGTGTGTGTATTGTGACACATCAGTGCCAGATCCTGGCTCACTTTCTATTGAAAGGGTAGTGTGGGAACTAGAGTCAGGTGAACAGATGTGATGTCATTCTGTAGCCAGCACTGAAATTGTATTTGAATACTAGTGAGAAATGTGAAGTGTGGAGTCTGTTTTTAGACCTGACAAGTAGTTAGGGAACAGTAATTCTTCAGTCAGTTAGAAAAATATAGTGAGATTAACTAAATACTGTTTTTTTTCTGTATCTGTTGGAGTCTTTCCATCTGCATTCTTTTTATATTTCCTGTGATTGAAACTCTGGTGTCTGTTTTAAATAGATATTCAGTATTTTCATGTTTATTATTAAATATACCAAAACAGGCGGCAACGGTGTTGCAGCAGTTAGCGTTGCCACCTCACAGCAAGAGGTTCTCTGGTTCGATCCTCGGCTGGGGTGCCTTCTGTGTGGAGTCTGCATGTCTTCCCTGTGTTTGCGTGGGTTTCCTCAGAGTGCTCTGGTTTCCTCCCACATACCAAAGACATGCTGTAGGTGGATTGGACACTATAATTTGGCCCTAGGCATGAGTGTGTGCCCCTTCTGTGGAAGGTTGGGTGCTGGGCTGGCAACTAAACATTGAAATTCCACTGCCAATCATGAGAAGACAGGTGATCCGCTGTGGAGACCCCTAACTGGGAACAGCCGAAAGAAGAAGATTAAATAAATCAAAACATTTCATTGTGGCTGGTCTTTTAGAAAATATTTAACCTTTCAGAGTACTTGCATTTATTTAGTGGCACTGTGGCTCCATATTCCTGAAAGTCTTGCTGCTTGGTTAAACACAAACATTTGCAGAATAATTGATTTTATTAAGTGTAATTGGGTACCCTGGTAAGAGGGTGGCCACAGTGGTGCAGCGGTTAGCATTGCTTCCTCAGAGCAAGAGATTCTCTGTTTCCATCCTCGGCTGGGGTGCCTTCTGTGTGGAGTCTGCATGTCCTCCCTGTGGTCACGTGGGTTTCCTCCAGGTGCTCTGGTTTCCTCCCACATCCCAAAGACATGGTGTAGGTAGACTGGACACTCTAAACTGGCCTTAGGTGTGAGTGTGTGCCTGCTGTGGCAGGTTGGGTGCCAGGCTGGCAACTCAACACCGTAAAACTCCACTTCCAGTCATGAGCAGACAGATGATCCACTGTAGCGACCCCTAACCCGGAAAAGCCAAAAGAAAAAGAAGAAGAATTGGGTACCCTGGTAAGAACCTTAAAGTAGCTGGCTTCAGGTGTTCTGGTGGCAGCAGATCTATCTTATAGTCTGGGTGAAGGTGGCAGAGTGGGTAGGTTTGTGCCAGACTCTTCTGGGGGGGGGCTGTATATGAAAATCAAAGTGTGTGTGTGTGTGTGTGTGTGTGTGTGTGTGTGTGTGTGTGTGTGTGTGTGTGTGTGTCAGCTAGTTTGAACAGGGACACAGAGCACTGATTTCATGGGAGAGGGTGGTGGAGGACTTGGTTTGGAACACCTGGCTAAGAACTCAGCTCTATAGTGGTCAGTGGGGAGTCTTATTTGGGGCCTAGAAAGAAAGCCCAGCCCCAAGACTGGAGTGTGCATTCCCCATGTGCTCTTAAGGGAAATTGTACTTGGTGCAGAGAGCTGCATCTAAAAATACTGTGTCTCTCTATTTTTTTTTTCTTTTTCACAGTGAATGTTCCCCACTGGTCTCAGTGGTGAGGATTGAGGCTCCTTATCACTGGCACAGAGGAGAGACATCACAGTCACAATCAGCTGCAAGCAGTGGTCAGAGAAGTCTCTAAGGTCAACAGAGACCATGATGAAGACCTGGAAGTTGACTGAAGAACAGATATGTGATCAAGCCAGGTATGGAAATAAGGTACATAAGGAAAGCTGGTGGTGATGGAATGCAGAAGTCCAGGAAGCCATCAAACAAAAGGAGAAGAGTAGGAAAAAGTGGGAGATAGAAAAGACAGACTGGGCTAGGAAAGAATACAGGTTGGCTAACAAAAAAGCTAAGAAATGAGCTGCACTAGCAAAGAACAAGGCATCAGAGAGAGACTACCCGTTTCTGGAAAGTGAGTCAGTTGATGGCACAAAGAAACTATATCAGGTGACAAGACAAAGACAGAAAGTTAAAGAAGGCAGTCAGACACCCTTAATAAGTGGTGTCAACAATAACCTACTCACCAGTCCAGAGAACATCAAAGGCAGAAGGATGGAATACTTCCAGCAGCTTCTGAATGAAGAAAGCCCCACAGAAATTGCACTTGCCCAGACACAGTCTTCAATTAGAGTAGAGAAGGAGCCCACAATAGTAGTAGTATGAACAGCACTGAGGAAAATGAAGTCAGGGAAAGCAGCAGGTTCAGATGAGGTCACAGCAGATATGATAACGATGCTGGGTGAGACAGGATAAAAATGGCTGAGTGGATTCACAGCAGTGAGGGGAGAAAGGCATATCCTAGATGACTGGAGAATAAGCATATTAGTGTGTGTGTTCAAGGACAAATGGGACATTCACAACTGTGGCCAGCACAGAAGTATCAAACTCCTGTTACATTGCATGAAAGTTCTGGAGGGGGTGTTTGATAGGAGAAATACTTAGTAGAAAGTAAGATGGAAGATCAGCAGTTTGGATTCAGATCAGGATGCAGTACAAATGACCCAATGTTTAAAGTGAAACAGATAGTTGAGAAATGCTAGAAATGAGAGTGTGTCCAGCTGGGCATTCCTAGACTTATAGAAAGCATATGACAAGGTCCCAAGGAAACTGGTTTGAGCAGTCCTGCATTAGTATGAAGTACCAGAAACATTGGTAGTTACTGCAAGCTATGTACAAGGACCCAATGACTCAACAGTGTTTGGTCTCACAGAGGGGTCCCTAGTGGGAGTGGGTGTGCACCAGGGTTTAGCAATGAGCCCACTGTTGTTTATACTGGTGATGAATTACATTAGCAAACAAAGCACAGGATACAGGTCAACAAAGTTGCTGTATGCAGAAAATGTGGCATTACAGGCAGACTGTGAGCAAGAACTTCAGCAAAGGATGGTTGAATAGAATGCAAAACTGAAGGCACATGGGATGAAAATGAGTACAAATAAGACAGTTGTAATGGCAGCAAATTAAGAAAATCAGAAGAAGCTGAGAACTAAAATAGAAGGGAAAATAGTGGAGCAGCATAACAGTTTCAAGTATCTGACAGTAGTGGCTGAGAAGAAGGAAAGTCTGAATGAAAAGGTCAAAGTAAGAATCAGAGGGGCTGCAGCCAACTAGCACAGAGTGTTGGGTGTAGTATATGACAGAAGAATTGGTACGACCAGCATTGCTGTACGGTACAGAGACCCAGTTAGTAAAGACAGAACAGTTGGGGATGCTAGAGGTGATGAAGTGCCCAAAAAGGGTAGTAGGATGCACAGTACGGGACAGATGAATAAATGAGGACATAAGAGCAGAAGCCAAAGGTAGCTCCAGCTGTAGAAAAGGTCCAAGAAAAGAGCTTACAGTGGTTTGGGCACATGTGCAGAAAAGCAGAAGACAATCTGGTGAAGATGGTTTGGGGCAAACAGGGAGAAGAAAAGAAAACATGAGGGCATCCAGCAAAGAGGTAGATGGATTATGTGAGAGAAGACCTGTGACAGTCAGGCATGAGTGTCAAAGAAGGCAGGAGAGTGACATTGAAAAGAGATATGGCAACAACTGACAACACCCCCAACCCCATGTAAAAATGGAAAAGTGGGGGTGATGATGCTTCAGTACCTGTGTATAGTTCAAGTACTCCTGATGGAATCCATTATATCACAAACATGGTATCCTTTAACATAAAATTTAACTGAAGAGAGAGCTAGGATGAACTCCAGCAACACAGTTGTCTGATAAAGAGTGCTGATAGAAACATAAGTGCCTGATAACCCCAACAGAAACAAGAGCAAAGATGAAGGTTTAATGCAAAATACAATATGCAGCAACTTAGGCCAGGAAAATCCTTAACATATTTAAGAACAACAAGAAAAGACTCTTACAAATTTTATGAGTAATGCAGGATATGTCATTCATAAAACAAAAATTGTCACAGCAATAATCAGCCTTAACAGGGAAATCTCAATCCCCCCAAGACAGAGGAATCATACAGCCTTAAACTAGAAAGTGTAAAAAAACCATACAGAGGATCAGCCAAATGAGAAACAGAGAACCCAACCCAGTAGTAGTACAGGAGATCAAAAGGACAACCAGAAGGGATAAATCAGAAACATGAGCAAATGTAATGCTAGAAGAATGGAAAAAGGAACACAAACCAGCTGGGCAGCAAAAGGGGAAGGATGACAAAGAATGTGGGACATGCAAAAAGCCAGTGAATAACAAGTGAAGCCAAGGAAAGTGCAGCACTATGGAGGTAAAATAATCCAGCATGATTGAGAAAAGTGGAGTTCCAAAAGACAGGATCCCAGCTACTGAGGGTGTGGACTTTGGAGAGCTATAAAGACTAAACATGGGAAGGGGATCTCAGATTGATGGGAAGTATCTACTATCCTTAGCTGGACACCTGATTTACTATGCTCTTTACTACTGTTGATTGTGCTTTCAATGTGATTTCCCTGTAAATGAACAAAAATCTCTGGTGGCTAGGTCAGTAAACACAGGAATAGGAATAAAAGCCAGCTCAGTAATACCATTAAAATTCCAATTAATTTCACTTTGTGAAGCAGACTGTATAAGGCCAATTAAACCAAAGTTCTGTATTACCAGGACAAAAGAAAGTTTGAAGCAACAGGACTGAAACTGTGATGAGTTGGTATTAAAAAAAAGTCAACTGTGTTACCATGGAAATATCTGCATGACAAGAGCTAAAGAAACACATGACATAAAGCAGTGAAAATATAAGGAACAAAACATGGTAAAAGAGAGTAAAACGTGAGAAAAAATACCTGAAGTTCAGAGCTAAATTTTTGTTAATGAGAATCCAGTATTGTAAATAAATATACTTGACTGCTTTACTCTAGTGAAAACTGACTGCATATGTTTTAAGAAGGGAAAAAAACCCACTGTAGTGTTACTCAAGCAGCACAAGGACAGGCATCGCAAAAACAAAATTTATGCCACAAAAAAAGAGGCACAACAAGGGAAATGCTCAGGGTCTAATGAACTGAATTACAGTAATGTTCAGAGATAACAGCACAATGAACTGAATTACAGTAATGTTCAGAGATAACAGCACAATGAACTGAATTACAGTAATGTTCAGCGATAACAGCACAATGAACTGAATTGCAGTAATGTTCAGAGATAACAGCACAATGAACTGAATTACAGTAATGTTCAGAGATAACAGCACAATGAACTGAATTACAGTAATGTTCAGAGATAGCACAATGAACTGAATTACAGTAATGTTCAGTGATAACAGCACAATGAACTGAATTACAGTAATGTTCAGAGATAACAGCACAATGAACTGAATTACACTAATGTTCAGAGAAAACAGCACAATGAACTGAATTGCAGTAATGTTCAGAGATAACAGCACAATGAACTGAATTGCAATAATGTTCAGTGATAACAGCACAATGAACTGAATTACAGTAATGTTCAGAGATAACAGCACAATGAACTGAATTACAGTAATGTTCAGCGATAACAGCACAATGAACTGAATTACGGTAATGTTCAGAGATAACAGCACAATGAACTGAATTGCAGTAATGTTCAGAGATAGCACAATGAACTGAATTACAGTAATGTTCAGAGATAGCACAATGAACTGAATTACAGTAATGTTCAGAGATAACAGCACAATGAACTGAATTACAGTAATGTTCAGAGATAACAGCACAATGAACTGAATTACAGTAATGTTCAGAGATAACAGCACAATGAACTGAATTACAGTAATGTTCAGAGATAACAGCACAATGAACTGAATTACAGTAATGTTCAGAGATAGCACAATGAACTGAATTACAGTAATGTTCAGAGATAACACAATGAACTGAATTACAGTAATGTTCAGAGATAGCACAATGAACTGAATTACAGTAATGTTCAGAGATAGCACAATGAACTGAATTACAGTAATGTTCAGAGATAACAGCACAATGAACTGAATTACAGTAATGTTCAGAGATAACAGCACAATGAACTGAATTACAGTAATGTTCAGAGATAACAGCACAATGAACTGAATTACAGTAATGTTCAGAGATAACAGCACAATGAACTGAATTACATTACAATATTCACATTACTTTCATTCGCCATCCTCACTCTCTGCAGCTCTGACAAAAGTAAAAAGTAAATGCACAAATCCAAAACTCAGAGCTGCTGTTAGTTGAGGTAGGATACTCACGCTAAAACACTAGTAAAACTCAGTCCAAAAAGATGCGTGACTTTCCAATGAGCAATAAAATGAAAGTAGAGCTGCAGAGAGTGAGGATGGCGAATGAAAGTAATGTGAATATTGAACTGCCTTATGTACCGAGAGTGTTAGAACCTACTTCAAGTGTCCTGGACAGATTTAAGACTTGTGTCTCTGGGAGTACAAACCTACTCATGGACTTTAATCCAGTCGTAGATGGAGGAACTGATACTCAGTTAGGTATGACTAACTTGGATGTTTCCAAAGACTTACATGAATTAGAGACTGTGTTTACTAAATTAATCAAACTACAAGTTCAGAGACATTATTTTGAAGTATGTTTAAATAAGCAAATCATACCTCGTGGGCTAAGAGTACTAAAAATGCCCACCTCTGGTACTTCACTGCCAGACCTTCTATATCGTTGGCAGCAACTCAACCTTGAGTTGAGTTTTAGCTATATGAAACTTTTGATTGAATTTCACCTACCTGAAGAGGAGAGATTGAGATTGGTTGTTAACAATTTGTTTAAAGATTTTGAATGCAAATTTAGTAATAATGAAATATGTATGAGTAAACTAAGAAAAGTTATAGAAGATGTGTTATTTTTAGAGAAACGGATGTTAGACCAGAAAAAGTAAAAATTACCAGGGATTTACGAGATTTTAGAAATAATAATGTTTTCACTTGGCCCAGGGAAATGACACGAACTCACACTTCAATTCTGATTTAAATGGATCTCAGAGACCATCAGGTGTAACAGGTAAAAGTTTCAGGAATACTACCTTAACCACACCTGTTAACAAACCAGATAGTTATCAACAAAATATTAACACAGAAAATAGATTGTCCAACACACTCACCCCACGTAATAAACAGAGTGATGGTCCTGAAGTTCCACTTATTGGAAACAGCACAGGACCTGATCCACAGTTGACAGAATCTAATCATATAGAGACAGAGACTCACAGCCCCTCACAGATACTAAGTAATGGGAGAGAGAACCAAGGTGAGTTAGGTGAGAGTTTGACAGGTTGTATCACAGGCACAGAGATCAGGTGCAGCAGTAGTTAGACCAAAAGCAAACAGTGCCATTTTCAATTCAAATAGATGTCCGCCCCTCCCCATAGCCCAGAACCATTTTTGGACAAAAAGAAGGTCCACAAGCAGGGGAGACAGAAAAGGAAAGGCTCAATAGACGAACAGGAACAACTAGGCCCCACAATCAAGAAAATGTGGGGAGACAAAATCGTTAATCATGAATTTATCTGGTAGGGCACTGAATGAATATGAAATACAGGTCTTAAGTAAAGGCCTAGGTTTTATTCCTACAAAACCTAACGATCTAGTAGATACTATTATAGAAACAAAAATGTATGTTGAATTTACAATTAAGGTTGGATTTTGGCAACTCAGATAGTAGCCAAGTTATGAGTAAGCATCGTCCAAATAGTACATATGTTCCACCACTGAACCCGACTATAGAGGTATTTGGGAATGTAGTGGAAGATGAAATATATAGAAGTCATCAAGAGAATAAACCATCCAAACATGGACGTAATTTAAACTATAAACAAAGGCAAGCTTTGAATTCATTGAGAGATGACAGGTCTATTGTAATAAGACCAGCAGATAAAGGAGGACCGGTTGTCATTATGGACTATACTTACTATGCAAATAAAATGTTTCAGATGCTTGAAGATACAACTACATATACAAAAGTAACTAAGGCTAATTTAAATAACATGGTCTTTAGTGTTTACAATACCCTAGATGACCTGGTACTATCGCATGACATAACACAAGAGCTATATGGATACCTAAAGGTGAACAATCCCACTATACCGATCATACAGGGACTTCCTAAAGTCCATAAGAACAGCAGAGACCCACCATTTAGACCTATTGTTGCAGGTCAAGGGTGGGTAACAGAACCCTATCTATTTATCTAGAGAGTGTACTTAGACCGTTAGTTAATGGTAATAAGAAGATCCTGAAAGATAGTAAGCAATTTCTTTTAGACCTATATTCTCAAACTCACTCATTGGATACGAACCAACATTTTTTCTTTGTGACACTTGATGTGGTTAGCTTATTCACAGTGATCCCCAATGACGTAGGAATAAGACTGATCACTGAATATTTGAAAGCACATTCAGACTTCACTGATAGAAAGATTGACCTTGTGACCCTGCTATTAGAGACTATATTAACTAATAATGTCTTTGCATTTGAAGAAGTCATTTACTTACAGAAGGATGGCGTGGCTATGGGCACATCATGTGCAAATAGCTACGCCAACCTAGTCATGGCCAGATGGGAAGATACTTTTCTCTTCAATAATCTATCATTTATAGAACATGCTGCAATGTACTGTCGCTTTGTGGGACCTCTTTTATATGGCTTGGAGATGAACCCTCCTATTAAACTTTGTTTCTTACTTGGACAATACCACGGACTTCTTAAAATTTACTGCCAACTTCTCAGTTAGCAATCTTCCATTTTTGGACGTGGAAGTATTTAGAATGACCAATGGTATGATCAACACAACTATTTATAGAAAAGATTGCCAAAGAAACAATATATTACATAGACAAAGTATGCATCCCGCCATGTATTTCAAAACGTCCTTAAAGGACAATTTATGAGGGTATCTAGATTGAATCCACAACAAGAAACTTATGTTTCAGGAATAGAGGACATGAAGGAGAGATTTCTGGAGAGAGGTTACAAAGAAAAGAAATATTAGACACTATTAACACAGTGGAGACCTTAAGAACAAGTACTGCGAAACCATATTTTATGGCACATGAAGCAATGACCACTAGCTCAGGTTCCCTAGGAATGAAGTTAGAGCTAACCTTACTTTTAGTAAAATGAGCCTGCAAGTGAAAAGCATTATGAAGAAACACTGGGGTATTTTGAATTCAGATATAGAAGTTAGTGAGATTGCTGGCCCCACACCTCGTATAGCTTATAAAACCTTCCCAATCTGAAGAGTATCCTATGTAGACCAAGACATCCACTAGTTAACAGGTTGACAGTGAATAGAAACACAGTACCCTGTGGTCATTGCAATCAATGTATTTATATTAATAAAGAAACTAGTTTTGAGCACCCTACTACAGGACGCATTTACAATTTTAACACTAACACCAACTGTGAAAGTAAAAATGTCATATATATGGCTAAATGTTTAGGATGTAATAGTTACTACATAGGGAAAACAAATAGATCATTTAAGGAGAGGATTAGGGAACACACGTACCACCTTAGAGTAGGTACAGAAACCAATGCATTGGCTAGACATAAAAGTTCAACTGGTACCAGTCATTCCTTTAAGTTCTGTGCCATTCAATGTGTGTATGAAAGATTCAGAGGTGGTGATCTAATTAACAGAACTTTGGAACAAGAAACAAGATGGATCATAAGATTAAGGTCCGATAAACCACCAGGCCTTAACGATAAAATCCAAATAAAGCCATTTTTGAAAAGTAGAAGATTACGAGTAAAGAGATCTCCCACTAACTGTTCTAAATTCCACATTAGTTAGGTACATTTTCCTCACAACATCATGACCATGGTGTAGATGACCCATCTATATACTCAGACATATTGTAGGCATTTCATACACTTTCAACATTTGTCATAAGAAATGAATCTTTGCACACATATATTTAGTATTGAAAAGTACTGTTTATAAAACTAATGTAAGACACCTCAGGATGCCATTCGGGATTAACAGATTATATGTGCCAAAATACTTCCCATTTTCCCTTTCCCTCATGTATTCCTTCCCTATATTTTCCGCTTCACCACATAAGAGTTTTAACATTTCACAATGTCTATATTTTAAACTTGGGTATCAAGGATGTAACAATTATAAAGTGCAATTAATGGTTGCTTAAGTCAGTGTGCTTATTTCCACCATTGTGGATCTGTACGAGAGTCAAGTTAATTATTAAGATATTGCTCTGTTTCCATATAGACGTTTTGTTGCTTCGATTATTGTTGAAGCATTCTTCCACCCACATTTTTGTAAGTTACGTTCACATCCTGAAATGTCAAATGTCCCTGTTTAATAACGGAGATTGAAGAGACTAAGGCATGAACTAATGGACAGCTATTGAAAAGCTCGTCATGTACTTATGCCTGTTGTAAGCCTAATCGGCTTTTTAAATAGACACAATGTTTATTTTTATGAACGCTATGGTACGTAATGCGCACAGTAGCGTTCTTTGTTTTGCATTCAAGAATTAACCAGGCACATACGCCATAAGGAATACTTTGTTGTGCTGTGAATTTTAAAAGCGTTTCAGAGTCTACAGAAAATAAGTAATTTTGAAAAACTGTTTTTAACTTTTGATTTATACGAGAATAGCCTAACTAATGTGATACAAGTTTTTAACCACCTGTAATTGTTGACTGTTTTGAGTCTACTCTGGATAATATGAACTTCCAGTAAAACACGGAAATATCTAATGTCACACTTTGTAAATATGTGCATTACAAGCAGTTTGGGTTATACTAACCAAGTCTGAAATGGCTTTTTTGATATATACTACCTGAAAGTTCAGTACGAGATGTTTCTAAAGCACCATGAGATGATAAGTAAATATGACAAGGCTCTGAGATATACTCAATTGTTTAATATAATATAATGTATGCTTGGGCACCAATGCATTTTATGTATGTTTTTTTATGTATGTTTTTATGTATGTTTATTTTGAACTATTCAGTTCTTACTTTTAATATACCAGTATTTTTCTTAGCTGAACAAGGTAACATTCATGGAACTGAGTTTAATGGGTTACTGTATTTTTAAATGAAGGAAACATGTGATTATAGAGATCCTATCACAAGCTTTTGTTGGTTTTAAAAGTGATGTTCAAAGTTTTAGTTTGTGTAAAGAGTCTGAAGAAGCCTTTGGCGAAAGCGCTTACTCGTTTGGAATAAACAATTTGCTAACTTACATGGATTTATTTGTTTGAATTTCTACTTTCATTTTATTGCTCATTGGAAAGTCACGCATCTTTTTGGACTGAATTACAGTAATGTTCAGAGATAACAGCACAATGAACTGAAATGTAGTAATGTTCAGAGATAACAGCACAATGAACTGAATTGCAGTAATGTTCAGAGAAAACAGCACAATGAACTGAATTACAGTAATGTTCAGAGATAACAGCACAATGAACTGAATTACAGTAATGTTCAGCGATAACAGCACAATGAACTGAACTACAGTAATGTTCAGAGATAGCACAATGAACTGAACTACAGTAATGTTCAGAGATAGCACAATGAACTGAATTACAGTAATGTTCAGAGATAACACAATGAACTGAATTACAGTAATGTTCAGAGATAACAGCAAATGAACTGAATTACAGTAATGTTCAGAGATAGCACAATGAACTGAATTACAGTAATGTTCAGAGATAGCACAATGAACTGAATTACAGTAATGTTCAGAGATAACAGCACAATGAACTGAATTACAGTAATGTTCAGAGATAACAGCACAATGAACTGAATTACAGTAATGTTCAGAGATAGCACAATGAACTGAATTACAGTAATGTTCAGAGATAGCACAATGAACTGAATTACAGTAATGTTCAGAGATAACAGCACAATGAACTGAATTACAGTAATGTTCAGAGATAACAGCACAATGAACTGAATTACAGTAATGTTCAGAGATAACAGCACAATGAACTGAATTACAGTAATGTTCAGAGATAACAGCACAATGAACTGAATTACAGTAATGTTCAGAGATAGCACAATGAACTGAATTACAGTAATGTTCAGAGATAACAGCACAATGAACTGAATTACAGTAATGTTCAGAGATAACAGCACAATGAACTGAATTACAGTAATGTTCAGAGATAACAGCACAATGAACTGAATTACAGTAATGTTCAGAGATAACAGCACAATGAACTGAATTACAGTAATGTTCAGAGATAACACAATGAACTGAATTACAGTAATGTTCAGAGATAACAGCACAATGAACTGAATTACAGTAATGTTCAGAGATAACAGCACAATGAACTGAATTACAGTAATGTTCAGAGATAACAGCACAATGAACTGAATTACAGTAATGTTCAGAGATAACAGCACAATGAACTGAATTACAGTAATGTTCAGAGATAACAGCACAATGAACTGAATTACAGTAATGTTCAGAGATAACAGCACAATGAACTGAATTACAGTAATGTTCAGAGATAACAGCACAATGAACTGAATTACAGTAATGTTCAGAGATAACAGCACAATGAACTGAATTACAGTAATGTTCAGAGATAACAGCACAATGAACTGAATTACAGTAATGTTCAGAGATAACAGCACAATGAACTGAATTACAGTAATGTTCAGAGATAACAGCACAATGAACTGAATTACAGTAATGTTCAGAGATAACAGCACAATGAACTGAATTACAGTAATGTTCAGAGATAACAGCACAATGAACTGAATTACAGTAATGTTCAGAGATAACAGCACAATGAACTGAATTACAGTAATGTTCAGAGATAGCACAATGAACTGAATTACAGTAATGTTCAGAGATAACAGCACAATGAACTGAATTACAGTAATGTTCAGAGATAACAGCACAATGAACTGAATTACAGTAATGTTCAGAGATAACAGCACAATGAACTGAATTACAGTAATGTTCAGAGATAACAGCACAATGAACTGAATTACAGTAATGTTCAGAGATAACAGCACAATGAACTGAATTACAGTAATGTTCAGAGATAACAGCACAATGAACTGAATTACAGTAATGTTCAGAGATAACAGCACAATGAACTGAATTACAGTAATGTTCAGAGATAACAGCACAATGAACTGAATTACAGTAATGTTCAGAGATAACAGCACAATGAACTGAATTACAGTAATGTTCAGAGATAACAGCACAATGAACTGAATTACAGTAATGTTCAGAGATAACAGCACAATGAACTGAATTACAGTAATGTTCAGAGATAGCACAATGAACTGAATTACAGTAATGTTCAGAGATAACAGCACAATGAACTGAATTACAGTAATGTTCAGAGATAACAGCACAATGAACTGAATTACAGTAATGTTCAGAGATAACAGCACAATGAACTGAATTACAGTAATGTTCAGAGATAACAGCACAATGAACTGAATTACAGTAATGTTCAGAGATAACAGCACAATGAACTGAATTACAGTAATGTTCAGAGATAACAGCACAATGAACTGAATTACAGTAATGTTCAGAGATAACAGCACAATGAACTGAATTACAGTAATGTTCAGAGATAACAGCACAATGAACTGAATTACAGTAATGTTCAGAGATAACAGCACAATGAACTGAATTACAGTAATGTTCAGAGATAACAGCACAATGAACTGAATTACAGTAATGTTCAGAGATAACAGCACAATGAACTGAATTACAGTAATGTTCAGAGATAACAGCACAATGAACTGAATTACAGTAATGTTCAGAGATAACAGCACAATGAACTGAATTACAGTAATGTTCAGAGATAGCACAATGAACTGAATTACAGTAATGTTCAGAGATAACAGCACAATGAACTGAATTACAGTAATGTTCAGAGATAACAGCACAATGAACTGAATTACAGTAATGTTCAGAGATAACAGCACAATGAACTGAATTACAGTAATGTTCAGAGATAACAGCACAATGAACTGAATTACAGTAATGTTCAGAGATAACAGCACAATGAACTGAATTACAGTAATGTTCAGAGATAACAGCACAATGAACTGAATTACAGTAATGTTCAGAGATAACAGCACAATGAACTGAATTACAGTAATGTTCAGAGATAACAGCACAATGAACTGAATTACAGTAATGTTCAGAGATAGCACAATGAACTGAATTACAGTAATGTTCAGAGATAACAGCACAATGAACTGAATTACAGTAATGTTCAGAGATAACAGCACAATGAACTGAATTACAGTAATGTTCAGAGATAACAGCACAATGAACTGAATTACAGTAATGTTCAGAGATAACAGCACAATGAACTGAATTACAGTAATGTTCAGAGATAACAGCACAATGAACTGAATTACAGTAATGTTCAGAGATAACAGCACAATGAACTGAATTACAGTAATGTTCAGAGATAACAGCACAATGAACTGAATTACAGTAATGTTCAGAGATAACAGCACAATGAACTGAATTACAGTAATGTTCAGAGATAACAGCACAATGAACTGAATTACAGTAATGTTCAGAGATAGCACAATGAACTGAATTACAGTAATGTTCAGAGATAACAGCACAATGAACTGAATTACAGTAATGTTCAGAGATAACAGCACAATGAACTGAATTACAGTAATGTTCAGAGATAGCACAATGAACTGAATTACAGTAATGTTCAGAGATAACAGCACAATGAACTGAATTACAGTAATGTTCAGAGATAACAGCACAATGAACTGAATTACAGTAATGTTCAGAGATAACAGCACAATGAACTGAATTACAGTAATGTTCAGAGATAACAGCACAATGAACTGAATTACAGTAATGTTCAGAGATAACAGCACAATGAACTGAATTACAGTAATGTTCAGAGATAACAGCACAATGAACTGAATTACAGTAATGTTCAGAGATAACAGCACAATGAACTGAATTACAGTAATGTTCAGAGATAGCACAATGAACTGAATTACAGTAATGTTCAGAGATAACAGCACAATGAACTGAATTACAGTAATGTTCAGAGATAACAGCACAATGAACTGAATTACAGTAATGTTCAGAGATAACAGCACAATGAACTGAATTACAGTAATGTTCAGAGATAACAGCACAATGAACTGAATTACAGTAATGTTCAGAGATAACAGCACAATGAACTGAATTACAGTAATGTTCAGAGATAACAGCACAATGAACTGAATTACAGTAATGTTCAGAGATAACAGCACAATGAACTGAATTACAGTAATGTTCAGAGATAACAGCACAATGAACTGAATTACAGTAATGTTCAGAGATAACAGCACAATGAACTGAATTACAGTAATGTTCAGAGATAACAGCACAATGAACTGAATTACAGTAATGTTCAGAGATAACAGCACAATGAACTGAATTACAGTAATGTTCAGAGATAACAGCACAATGAACTGAATTACAGTAATGTTCAGAGATAACAGCACAATGAACTGAATTACAGTAATGTTCAGAGATAACAGCACAATGAACTGAATTACAGTAATGTTCAGTGATAGCACAATGAACTGAATTACAGTAATGTTCAGAGATAACAGCACAAT
Source organism: Protopterus annectens (assembly GCF_019279795.1). Classification (NCBI taxonomy): domain Eukaryota; kingdom Metazoa; phylum Chordata; order Ceratodontiformes; family Protopteridae; genus Protopterus; species Protopterus annectens. The sequence continues at coordinate 581,831,635 of NC_056750.1, forward strand.
GAACTGAATTACAGTAATGTTCAGAGATAACAGCACAATGAACTGAATTACAGTAATGTTCAGAGATAACAGCACAATGAACTGAATTACAGTAATGTTCAGAGATAACAGCACAATGAACTGAATTACAGTAATGTTCAGAGATAACAGCACAATGAACTGAATTACAGTAATGTTCAGAGATAACAGCACAATGAACTGAATTACAGTAATGTTCAGAGATAACAGCACAATGAACTGAATTACAGTAATGTTCAGAGATAACAGCACAATGAACTGAATTACAGTAATGTTCAGAGATAACAGCACAATGAACTGAATTACAGTAATGTTCAGAGATAACAGCACAATGAACTGAATTACAGTAATGTTCAGAGATAACAGCACAATGAACTGAATTACAGTAATGTTCAGAGATAGCACAATGAACTGAATTACAGTAATGTTCAGAGATAACAGCACAATGAACTGAATTACAGTAATGTTCAGAGATAACAGCACAATGAACTGAATTACAGTAATGTTCAGAGATAACAGCACAATGAACTGAATTACAGTAATGTTCAGAGATAACAGCACAATGAACTGAATTACAGTAATGTTCAGAGATAACAGCACAATGAACTGAATTACAGTAATGTTCAGAGATAACAGCACAATGAACTGAATTACAGTAATGTTCAGAGATAACAGCACAATGAACTGAATTACAGTAATGTTCAGAGATAACAGCACAATGAACTGAATTACAGTAATGTTCAGAGATAACAGCACAATGAACTGAATTACAGTAATGTTCAGAGATAACAGCACAATGAACTGAATTACAGTAATGTTCAGAGATAGCACAATGAACTGAATTACAGTAATGTTCAGAGATAACAGCACAATGAACTGAATTACAGTAATGTTCAGAGATAACAGCACAATGAACTGAATTACAGTAATGTTCAGAGATAACAGCACAATGAACTGAATTACAGTAATGTTCAGAGATAACAGCACAATGAACTGAATTACAGTAATGTTCAGAGATAACAGCACAATGAACTGAATTACAGTAATGTTCAGAGATAACAGCACAATGAACTGAATTACAGTAATGTTCAGAGATAACAGCACAATGAACTGAATTACAGTAATGTTCAGAGATAACAGCACAATGAACTGAATTACAGTAATGTTCAGAGATAACAGCACAATGAACTGAATTACAGTAATGTTCAGAGATAACAGCACAATGAACTGAATTACAGTAATGTTCAGAGATAACAGCACAATGAACTGAATTACAGTAATGTTCAGAGATAACAGCACAATGAACTGAATTACAGTAATGTTCAGAGATAACAGCACAATGAACTGAATTACAGTAATGTTCAGAGATAACAGCACAATGAACTGAATTACAGTAATGTTCAGAGATAACAGCACAATGAACTGAATTACAGTAATGTTCAGAGATAGCACAATGAACTGAATTACAGTAATGTTCAGAGATAACAGCACAATGAACTGAATTACAGTAATGTTCAGAGATAACAGCACAATGAACTGAATTACAGTAATGTTCAGAGATAACAGCACAATGAACTGAATTACAGTAATGTTCAGAGATAACAGCACAATGAACTGAATTACAGTAATGTTCAGAGATAACAGCACAATGAACTGAATTACAGTAATGTTCAGAGATAGCACAATGAACTGAATTACAGTAATGTTCAGAGATAACAGCACAATGAACTGAATTACAGTAATGTTCAGAGATAACAGCACAATGAACTGAATTACAGTAATGTTCAGAGATAACAGCACAATGAACTGAATTACAGTAATGTTCAGAGATAACAGCACAATGAACTGAATTACAGTAATGTTCAGAGATAACAGCACAATGAACTGAATTACAGTAATGTTCAGAGATAACAGCACAATGAACTGAATTACAGTAATGTTCAGAGATAACAGCACAATGAACTGAATTACAGTAATGTTCAGAGATAACAGCACAATGAACTGAATTACAGTAATGTTCAGAGATAACAGCACAATGAACTGAATTACAGTAATGTTCAGAGATAACAGCACAATGAACTGAATTACAGTAATGTTCAGAGATAACAGCACAATGAACTGAATTACAGTAATGTTCAGAGATAACAGCACAATGAACTGAATTACAGTAATGTTCAGAGATAACAGCACAATGAACTGAATTACAGTAATGTTCAGAGATAACAGCACAATGAACTGAATTACAGTAATGTTCAGAGATAACAGCACAATGAACTGAATTACAGTAATGTTCAGAGATAACAGCACAATGAACTGAATTACAGTAATGTTCAGAGATAACAGCACAATGAACTGAATTACAGTAATGTTCAGAGATAACAGCACAATGAACTGAATTACAGTAATGTTCAGAGATAGCACAATGAACTGAATTACAGTAATGTTCAGAGATAACAGCACAATGAACTGAATTACAGTAATGTTCAGAGATAACAGCACAATGAACTGAATTACAGTAATGTTCAGAGATAACAGCACAATGAACTGAATTACAGTAATGTTCAGAGATAGCACAATGAACTGAATTACAGTAATGTTCAGAGATAACAGCACAATGAACTGAATTACAGTAATGTTCAGAGATAACAGCACAATGAACTGAATTACAGTAATGTTCAGAGATAACAGCACAATGAACTGAATTACAGTAATGTTCAGAGATAGCACAATGAACTGAATTACAGTAATGTTCAGAGATAACAGCACAATGAACTGAATTACAGTAATGTTCAGAGATAACAGCACAATGAACTGAATTACAGTAATGTTCAGAGATAACAGCACAATGAACTGAATTACAGTAATGTTCAGAGATAGCACAATGAACTGAATTACAGTAATGTTCAGAGATAACAGCACAATGAACTGAATTACAGTAATGTTCAGAGATAACAGCACAATGAACTGAATTACAGTAATGTTCAGAGATAACAGCACAATGAACTGAATTACAGTAATGTTCAGAGATAACAGCACAATGAACTGAATTACAGTAATGTTCAGAGATAACAGCACAATGAACTGAATTACAGTAATGTTCAGAGATAACAGCACAATGAACTGAATTACAGTAATGTTCAGAGATAACAGCACAATGAACTGAATTACAGTAATGTTCAGAGATAACAGCACAATGAACTGAATTACAGTAATGTTCAGAGATAACAGCACAATGAACTGAATTACAGTAATGTTCAGAGATAACAGCACAATGAACTGAATTACAGTAATGTTCAGAGATAACAGCACAATGAACTGAATTACAGTAATGTTCAGAGATAGCACAATGAACTGAATTACAGTAATGTTCAGAGATAACAGCACAATGAACTGAATTACAGTAATGTTCAGAGATAACAGCACAATGAACTGAATTACAGTAATGTTCAGAGATAACAGCACAATGAACTGAATTACAGTAATGTTCAGAGATAACAGCACAATGAACTGAATTACAGTAATGTTCAGAGATAACAGCACAATGAACTGAATTACAGTAATGTTCAGAGATAACAGCACAATGAACTGAATTACAGTAATGTTCAGAGATAACAGCACAATGAACTGAATTACAGTAATGTTCAGAGATAACAGCACAATGAACTGAATTACAGTAATGTTCAGAGATAACAGCACAATGAACTGAATTACAGTAATGTTCAGAGATAACAGCACAATGAACTGAATTACAGTAATGTTCAGAGATAACAGCACAATGAACTGAATTACAGTAATGTTCAGAGATAGCACAATGAACTGAATTACAGTAATGTTCAGAGATAACAGCACAATGAACTGAATTACAGTAATGTTCAGAGATAACAGCACAATGAACTGAATTACAGTAATGTTCAGAGATAACAGCACAATGAACTGAATTACAGTAATGTTCAGAGATAACAGCACAATGAACTGAATTACAGTAATGTTCAGAGATAACAGCACAATGAACTGAATTACAGTAATGTTCAGAGATAACAGCACAATGAACTGAATTACAGTAATGTTCAGAGATAACAGCACAATGAACTGAATTACAGTAATGTTCAGAGATAGCACAATGAACTGAATTACAGTAATGTTCAGAGATAACAGCACAATGAACTGAATTACAGTAATGTTCAGAGATAACAGCACAATGAACTGAATTACAGTAATGTTCAGAGATAACAGCACAATGAACTGAATTACAGTAATGTTCAGTGATAACAGCACAATGAACTGAATTACAGTAATGTTCAGAGATAACAGCACAATGAACTGAATTACAGTAATGTTCAGAGATAACAGCACAATGAACTGAATTACAGTAATGTTCAGAGATAGCACACAATGAACTGAATTACAGTAATGTTCAGAGATAACAGCACAATGAACTGAATTACAGTAATTTTCAGAGATAACAGCACAAGGGATTGTTTCTATTTAAAGAAGGCATAGTTGTTGTACATCAAACTCATTATTATCATTACTACTACCGCCATTTTCTTTCCATTTTTATTCTCTTGAAAAATGTATGTAATAGTATTCTTTGTTCATATATTTAAAAACAGGAAGAGACACAATTACACTGACAAGAGATCAGGAGGGAAGGGGTTTACCAGATCAAATGCAGTAAACATGGAGATGGAAAACAGCTTCTTGCGAATTAAGTATGTAAATGAACTTCAGGCCAGGGAGAGGGGTGGAGAGAGTAGGAAATGTGAAGCCAAAAATAAAGCTGCTTGAGCACGGGTGAAGGGAGGGTAAGGACAAACAAGATGATAAACTATTTTCTCAATCTGAAGACAATGCCTTTATCAGTCACAAGCTACCTTTATCAGTTCATGTTAACAAGACAAAAGAAAGGAACAGTCAAATATAAGTAAAAAGGAAAGGAACAAGCAAGAGGCCAACTAGAAGAAAAAAAGTTGTACAAGAAAGGGAAAAGAGAGAGACAGATGAGGGATAGAGAGAGGGAGGACATACAGTAAACACATTTTAAACACAGTAGTAGAAGTTAAATGCACGGCCAAGTTGGTGCAGGGGTTAAAGTTGTCGCCTCACAGCAAGAGGTTCTCCGGTTCAATTCTCAGCTAGAGCGTCTTCTGTGTGGAGTCTGCATGTCCTCCCTGTAGTAGACTGAGTTTTAAAGACATGAAGTTAGGTGCGTGTGTGTATGTATATGCCCTCTCTGAATGATGGGTGCTGGGCTGGCAACTCAACACTATAAAAACACCACTGCCAATCAATCTGTGGACCGGTGATCTATTGTGGTGACGCCTAACCAGTAAAAGCCAAAAGACATTGCTAGTAGAAGTTAAATGGTTTATACCTCCCCCACCAAGCAATGAACCAGCTCTAAACAGACAGACAGGCACACTAGACAGACGATAAGATTAACAAGGAAGATTCTTCTGAGGCTCATGTTACAGAGTTCTCAAGAAGAAATAGAGAGATCAGAACTAGATGTGAGGATTAGTAATGACATCGCATCTGGAAAAGGAACAAGGGAAGAGGGAGTGTAACCCCAACAATCACGTAAAACAGCTAAAAGAATGCAATGCAAGGCAGAACCCTAGAGATGAAAATGCACACACACTACAATGGGATGTGGAGATCTAAATATAAACATGTCAAACAGAATCTTAGAAACAAATGGGAAGGTTATCTACCAAGCCAAAGAAACTGAAGTTATACAGAAGATTCACATACACAACTGGCTGTATAGATTAGTGAATCCGGATTATAGAGCAAGGACTAGCACAGACATAGATTAGTTAGGAATGGAGCAGAGATCAGAGAAATTACATGCTAGGTGGATGACTCAAGGAACAGGAGGGTAAACAGAAAACTCAGAAATGAACACCATAAATGATGAGAAGCTACATAAGGGCAAAAAGACAATTGCAGTATATACACATACACACTCTTCTACAAACAGACAGTCATTTAGATATATACACATACAGACTCATCTACATACAGACAGTCACTTAGATATATACACATACACACTCATCTACATATAGTCATTTAGATATATACGCATACACACTCATCTACATACAGTCATTTAGATATATACACACACACTCATCTACATACAGACAGTAATTTAGATATATACACATACACACTGATCTACATACTGTCATTTAGATATATACACACACACACTCATCTACATACAGACAGTAATTTAGATATATACACATACACACTGATCTACATACTGTCATTTAGATATATACACACACACACTCATCTACATACAGACAGTCATTTAGATATATACACATACACACTCATCTACATAGACAGTCATTTAGATATATACACATACACACTCATCTACATACAGTCATTTAGATATATACACATACACACTCATCTACATACAATCATTTAGATATATACACATACACACTCATCTACAGACAGTCATTTAGATATATACACATACACACTCATCTACATATAGACAATAATTTAGACATATACACATACACACTCATCTACATATAGACAGTCATTTAGATATATACGCATACACACTCATCTACATATAGACAGTCATTTAGATATGCAGCCATATCAAATAGAGGGAAACACAGCCTAAAAGGGATGAGAGCAAGCACATTCCTGAGAAAGGTAAACACCACTGTAGTCTAAAGGCAGCTAATATGTGGGGGCTGAAAAACAATGATAAGAAGTGGAAGTCAAAGAAGATAAAGGGGTGTCAGGGAAAGAGAATGGGAGGCTACTTATTTACAAATATTAGGGAGTGCAATGGAGATGCTGACCATATGCGCAGTCAGTGTCCAACAATAGGACAGGGAGGGGAAAACATCTGGCCTGGAGGAAGGGGGTCCATAAGATCATAATGCAGGATGCAGGGGAATGTCAATACCGGTAAAGAAAGAATCATAAATAGGATGGCACAGTGGTGCAGCGGTAGTGTTGTTGCCTCACAGCAAGAGGTCCTCCAGTTTGATTCTCAGCTGGATTATGTTCTGTGCGGAGTCTGCATGTCCTCCCTGCATTTATGTGGGTTTCCTTAGGGTGCTCCGGTTTCCCCCCACATTTCAAAGACATGCATCTTAAGTGTTTTTCCCGGGCCTTCATTGAAAATTGGTTTTGTTCCAAGTCAGACTTTCCCAGTAAACAAATGTTAAATAAATAAAAATAAATAGGTATCAGAGGAATGGAACTGATTTAATGTTGCAAGAAACAAAGTTCAAAGTAAAAGATAAGAGGAAGCTGGAGACAAGATCATATGGACAAGTAGTGATGGACTGCATCACTGGACGAAGGAATGGGGTAACAATATTCAAAAAGGGACTGAAGGTTGAAAATGAAAGGAGACAAGACAGCTGTAAAGAAAAGTGGATCATATGAGAAGGAAAATGAATGAAAGTGGAAGAAGGCAACCTTTAAAAAACTTAAAGAGAGAAGGTTTTTGCAGTATTTTTTTCAGATGTGGGGGAAAGAGGAAACTAAATATAAATGTGATATAATAGGAGGGGACTTTGGTTTAATGCTCAGTGAAAAACTACGTAGAAGTGGAGGGTACAGAGAGAAAATGGAACAATAAATCAAAAGGAAATGAAAAAATATAGACAAAAAATAGATGGATATTTGAGGAAAGATATGGAGAGGCTACATGAAGAGATCTGGATGCTAGAACAACAGATCACTGGAGAAGAGGTAAAAAAGTAATAAACAGTCATTATATTGAGAAGACAGTAGTACTAGATGGTTCTAAATGGTGATCTGTAAAATATCCATGGAGAAAAACCTTAATCAACGTGGAAAGAAAACAATTGGCAATGATGATAGACAAAGCAATTGTTATCTCATTACCAAAGGAACACAGGGAGGGCATGAACCAAGGTATTTACAGGCCAAAAACAATTTTTAATGGGACAGAAATATTTAGCCAAAATATTGACAACTAGGTTAAAAACACTGATGCCTACTCTAGTTAAAAATGTCGAAAACAGGGTTTGTATAGGGAAAAAAACATCAGTAGAGAACTGACAGGAGGTACTAACATTTATAGAAGTAAAGGTTGCAGACATTGCAGGAAACAATGTTATTATAAAGAAAATGTTTCATTTTGTAGCCTGACTTTTCAAGTGGTCTGGTATATGGGATACAGGAGTTAAAGAATGAGTCCCAGGATAAACAAAAGAGCCATATAATAATTCAAGTGTGACAATGCAGGAGAAAGGGATCACACCAGGGAGTACATACAAAAGAATGAAGAAAAAGCCAGTGATTCTCACTTTCTACATATCTATCTTTATCATGGAGATGCTGTCACAGAAAGTTAGTCTGGAATGACTGAAAATGGTAGTACAATGAAAATGGGTTTTACCTTTTCACAGATGATTTCATCCTGCTAGTATGTGTTGCTGACAAAAAAAAAAAAAAAACAAGGTGATCCTGAAACACATGGAGGAATTCAGCATATGGACAAGACTGAAGTTCAATGAGAAGAAGATGGCATATGTTGGTGTAAAGACAAATAAAGAAAAGGATAGCCTTGCATAAAGCATGCAGTGGGTTGAAATACCTAGTTAGGGACAAGAGCAGACGGAATGTCAAGATATCAACCTGACATGAGGCTTAACCTGCTAAAAGTGACAATCAGCTACAAGACTGGTTTCATAGTAAGGCACATACTCAGACTGAAAAAGCGGGTATTATAGAAATCCAAAAATGCTGTACCATGTATCCATAGAAGGAAAACAGGCTAGAGCATCCAATGAGAGATTGCAAACCTGAATAAGTGTGAAGAATGTGGAGAAACATGCCTACAGAGATTAGTACAATTCATAATACCAAACAATGGATAAAAGAAAATGAGAGAAAAATAGAATGACATCAAACAGGACCAAAAAAATTAAGGCAAGCAAAGGGGATCTGAAGAGGAACACTCAAATTAAATCAAAAGGTGAAAAGTGGGGAACAGACTTTGAGGTAAATATATGGGAAAGGAAAAAAAGGAATGGGCAGGCTGGATGAAGGAACAGAAGACAATGAAATGGTACAGGATAATTATTTTGGAACATGTACTAAAAAAGAAGTGAAGAAGGAAGAATAGCCCGGATGGAAGGCGAACATTATTGAAAAGTCTGAGATGTTGAGAAAAATATAGTTAAGGGAAAGACAATGAAGAAAATCATTCCCAAAACAGCAAAGAACATAGAACAATAGGAACAACTATATGAGATCTAAAGGGGGAAAGGACCACAATTCACCAGGAAGTGAGACAGGTGGAAAGTATAGAGCAGACAATATATATAAAGTCCCAGGAAAGACAGAGAAGGAAGAAATGAAGAAGATGAGACAGAAATGGAGAGAGCTAGAAGGAAAAAGACATGAGGAAGATTGAGAAAAGGCTGTTAAAATGGTGGGAATATTGAAGCTGTAACCACAACCCTGGGACTGGAACAGGAAGTAAATGAGTAGGTGATACAGAACCCGATGAACCTTTGAAAGGAATACAGTTGCTGGAAGTATCAAGAGAAAAAGGCAGGCACATTTTGTGAATGTAACTGATCTGGGACAGACTAATCAAAGAATGAGGAGCCCTGTGGGTGATTACTCTGAGAAACTCATGGAAGCTAAACCTGATGGAGTCATCAAAAAATGTGGAGTCATAAGGGTGATTAATCTGAGAAATTTATGGGAGCTATAACTGATGGGGTGAATAAAGAAAGCAGGCCATGTGGGAGTTTAATCTGTAAAGAATCAATAAAAGATAGTACAACATGACAAACACTTGTGTTGGCAGATGAAATAAAGAATTCTATTGCAAAATATTGGAAGGGGGCCTGAAGAAAGGCTGACAGATAAACAAAACTGCCAAGTTGAGAGTTAGAGGTGATTCAAGGGACATCTGCATAGACAGGACAATGGGAAAAGTGGGAGAGAGGTATAGAGCAGAAATTAAGAAATACATCGAGAGATATAGGTTAAACAAGATGAGAATCTAGGGGTAGCAAATGTGTCTGAGGGAGTGTAAGGAGGAGCAAGAAGTGACCGACAATATCACGATTCAAAGGAAATCAACTGCATTCTGGCAAAGACAGAAAGTGCAGCAAATATTCCAGGATAAGAAGAGAAGGGAAGGTATTCCTGTAGTCAAAGCGCATTGCATACGGGAATGACTATGTAATATTACCTTTGTGTGTTGTTATATTACCATTCTTTTTCAAGAAAATCAGGAAAAAGGTATAGAAAACTTTGACTGAACAATGATAATTTTCTCTGGTGGTATGATGCAGAGCAGCATTTTCATTGAAAAATCACTCAGTGTGACATCATTTGGCAACAAAAGACTATGATGGGCACCATTCAAGAAACCAACCTCTTAAAGTTATACTCCGAATATTCAACTTATAATGCAAACACCAAGCTATGAATTGAGACCTAGTCAAGCAGCACAATGTCAAACATAATGAAATAAACAATTTTGAAGAATACTAAAAGAATACAGGAGTAGTTTAGTACAGAAGAATTGTATTCTTTGGCACACTCAGTTATTGCCTTCTAAGTTAGAAACCCACATTTTTGTTTTCCAACATTTACTGAATTTGCTTGAATTGCTTTTATATACAACAAGAAACTCAGGTCAGTTATAATAAAATTCATGGCATATACTGATGCATTGTTTATTTTCTAATTTGATTACCAGGTAAGTGACCTGGTCATCCGACCTTTTTCATTCACAACCTAAGCAAAGACAGGTATGTGGTATAATGCATTTTAGTTTAGTAAAACAACACTTGAAACAAATCAGCATGTATTTCTAGTTTAGTAAAACAATACTTGAAACAAATCAATATGTATCTCTAGGTAGATAGTTACATTTTAGATATGCAAGATGACCACACTTACATTTAGAAACATTTCTAGGTGAAAAAGTAAAAAGCTTATAGTTTAAATAATAACTTACTGTTAACTATGTGTTGGCAATAAAAAGTTCATTATGCAGGGATTATTTCAATTTTTTTATACTGTAGTTTTCCAATAGTTGGAATTTTTTAAACCTCATTTGGCAGATTATCCCATACAGAATGCCCCAGCCTGCAGAAGTTTTTTTTTTTTTTACCTATGGCTAGTCTGAACTTTGGTCTGGCTAATAAGAAGGTGTAATCTTAGGTATTCCAGAGACTATAACTTTATTCCCTTAGGGGACGTTTTCTTCTAGGGGTGAGGGGCCACATTATTCTGTTTTGAATATAAAGGAGCCCAGAAATAGAGTAGCTCTATCAGTGATAGGTAACCAATTAAGGTAATTTAAATACCGTAACAATGTCTCCTTTCATAAGCATGTACAGCTAACCTACATAATTTAATTTCAACTGCCTGCAATTTTGAGTATTACTGGCTGAGTTGAAACATAACAGAAGTAGACAGTATTCCAGTTTTGGAATGACAATATTTTGGCAATGGCTGAATGAGCTGCAGGGGGGGGGGGGGAGATGATAGATTCTGTTACAGAGTGATCTAAATGTGATGTTTTCAACATGTGTACAAAAGTTAAGACAGATGTCTAGGACAACTTCTAGATATTTTTGTTCTGATGCACCTGAAATGTTTCAGTCACTTCAAGGAGTCCAGGAAGCTGTGGACAACCCCCCCCCCCCCAATATGTACAAATGATGACAGTGAGGAGGATAGTGCTGGCCACTAGTAACGCATCCTAAAAGCATCAGTGATTCAGTGGGTGTATCGCAGGCATCTACCTTATGAATATACCACTTCCTTTATTTCAAAATATCAGAACTGCACCTCATCAAGATTAAAGCATTTTTGTAGACTGTTGTAAGACAAGATGCAGCTTTAGAAGAAGCTATTTCAGATTTTCAGATTATTGATAATTTAACGCTAGAGTTCTTGGATTAGATTCCAGCCATAACTAAGCATCCCTGTTAAACTTAAAAGTGTACAGAATATATCATAAAACAATAAATGCAGATGAAATGACAATATAAATAACACCATTGCTAATTTATTCATTTACATACAGAATTATATCATTTAAGCATAATTTTAACATTTGGATATCTCTTAGGTCATTTTACCCAGAAATAAAAGAATCAATGTTCTTTGGTGGTCTTTGAAATAAACACTGTGTAGCACCATATACATACTTATGAATGTGTGAACTTAACAGCTCCTTAAAGTACACGTGTTAAATGTTTGTTCCCTATAAGAGACTTCAATTTAAAAAGTTTTGCATACTTTATAAAGTTGACAGATTTTCAGTTTAAGGTGTGTAGCCTGTGTTATTCTGAATATAAAGTACTTTTATTTTATAACTCAGTGGCCCTATGCATGCAAAGTAAGTTGACCAGAAGCGCTTCAATTAAACAGTGTTATAATCTCTTACTACAAAAAAAACAAACATTTCAGTTGAATACTGTTGGTGTTTGGCCAGGATTCAGAAATAAAGAGCACAGTATGTTAAATAAAACAATGCAATGATTGGCACCTCACAGGCTTGAGCTGATTTAGTCAGACAAGTATCACCTTCGTGTAAACAAGCAAAATTGTGCAACAGGCATCTTATACTAATTACTATGTAATGATATGGTAATCAGGCCAGTTGTAAATGCAAATGACAACAAACATGATGGAGTTATTCTAAAACATATAAAATTGTGTGATCGGCCACAGCTTCCAGTATGTGTGTACACCAAGATTTCCCAGTAAACAGAGACAGAGATGCTGGCATTAATAGCCACCCAACCTCACAGCTTGTGTCCACAAGAGTGCATGTCATGACCCTCCATATCACAGAATGATCCAATTCTGCCCAACATAGTCGAATGCTATTGTGTAGACAGAGATGTCATACAGCAGCTTGTAGACAAGTGCCATTCTTACAAGGAATCTAAAGAAATATGTGTAATACCAGTCCCTAAGGACACCAGGACAATATTTGCTGCCAAGACTTTCCAACAAACATCAGGTGACTCAGTGGGTGTATTAGGTATCTACTTTATGAATATTATACCAGTCCCTTTTTTTTTCATGGTGAAGCATATATAGATTAGTATATGTGGTTCCCAAGGAACATAAAGGAGAGAAAAAATACTATGAAACAAGCTATTTCACCTAGATTCTAGGGGCCATTTGTTGCACATACATTGTTATGAAGGCCCTGGCCAGTCCACATGAACAACAGTACATCAGTCTTAAAGATTTCTACTCCACCGAGTGTCAGGTAGAGTGTAATACACTGGTTATGATATATAATTTGTCTGTGCACCTTCCAGGCTGTACCCAAGGTTCCCACATCTGGCACATCTTGACTTTCACCAGGAGGTGTACAAGGTGGCTTTCCACAGGGACATTACTGGAGATACCCTGGAGCCATAGCTCATTGCACAAATATTAAAAACAGTGAGCATTGCTGAGATGCAGTGTAACACTGAATTGTCACAGACGTTTAACATTGTTGAGCTTATGTTCAGATGAATAAATGCTCACTTCTGTTGCATATATTCATCTAGTACTGCAACATAGAAAGCTCAAGAAAAACTGCAGCAAGATATTTGCTGGCTGTGCAGTTCTGCTTGACATGGTAGTACACAGGCAGCTAGATCAGGAGATGGCCATCAGAGTGTCAGGCAGAGGAGCTTTGGTTGGAAGTGCTGGTTGCAGGTGGAAGGCTTTGCAAGGCAGAATCAGGCACACTACACTGTGGCATTGGGTCCACAATTATAGGCCAGATTAAAACTAATGCATGCAATACTACACACACGTGATGCTGTACAGCACATTAACTGACTGCACTGCACATTAGACATAACCTACTCATGTAACACAGCAATGAGGACAGGTCACAGTTGACATTACATGCACAGGTGGGGAGGGTCAGAGTGACAGGAATCAACAATTGGTACAAAGGAAGAAGGCTAACTAAAGATGTAGAAGGAGAGTATGATATGGCCCATTGATTTGGGGGAAGGTAAATATACTGTGTACAGACAGGGTAGTGCTTCCAAAATAGGATAAGTATCCAGCAATACCGGGTACTTGGTCAGAATGGGTTCCAGAGAACACAGCTCCTGCAAATATGTTTGTATTGTTTGCATGTTTGTGTCTAACTGCTGTTGTGAAACCCCAGCTTGGAAGGATGCAGACAGTGAGCACCCCCCAGCAGTGAGTGTGTCATGTCTTTAGAATAGCATTGGTATCAACATCTGCTGGTATGAGCAATGGTGAACTCAAGATCATGAGTGCCTGGATGCTACATATTCTACATCAGATTGGTAGGCCCAGCCATGCTTCACCAGGCACACCACCAGTGGGTGGTGGTGAGAGAGTAGCAGTACAGGAATGTGACCTGCCAGCCCTGTGGGGTATACCATACTGGAGAAAGATGAGTAACAGCCATGGGGCCAGTGTCAGCTTTGGCATGTCAAGAAGAATGGACACAGGGTGACACAGATGGCACACAACTGCCCAATCATTATGACAGTCATGAGATTCATGCATTGAAAACCCTCATGTTTGTTGACAAATGCACATGCCGATGCCACTACTGCCATGTCAGACAAATGTTCTGCTTGTGTATGACTGTCCTGCACATTTGTTGTGTAATGTGCATTGTAATATCCATGCCAGTTAATGACTTGGAGGCATGACAGTGACATCCACTTGCCACTGTTTCCAACCCCTGCCTTCATTATCTGTGGAAGCATCATTACCCACTTCAGGTACATGGGCAGGGGACAAGGATGCTCCCTGAGTAGTGAAGCTGTACATACATACATGCATACAAATATTTCAAGCACGGCCATTAATGCCCTTCTAGCTTGCCAATATACCAAATCAGTTGTTCCCATAAGTGTCCAGGCTGTTCTTAAAAATATCTAAACTAGTACTTGCTTTAATGTAATTTGGTAGTCTGTTCCATGCATCAGCGACTCTGTCAGAGAACCAATTAGTACATTCTCATTCCTATAGAATCTTCTACAATCACTGGAAAGGTGGGATTTGGTTTTCAGACAACAGATCTGTGCCAATGCAGGTAATATTGTGTCATCCACACTCTCCAATGCTAACATTGGCACTGTGCTCTGAGACTGGGCTACTTCAGTGCTGACATCATAGTGTCCGAAGCAGCACTAACATCAGGCATGCTCACTTCCATGGTGGTGGACACTCTATCCTTAGTACGTGTGAAAGCTGATAGATAAATACCCATGTGAACTTTTATATGACAAGTCCACCACCATATAATGCACCAGTGATACAGATGGCACCTATGCAAATGCCAGCAAAAATATCTTCCTTGATAAGCATTTGTGCTTAGATGTGCTTGTGTGCTTTCATCCCAGATGTGCCTATAGTGACAACATTGTGCTTGTTTGCTTTCAACTCAGATGTGCCTATCGTAACAACTGTGCTTGTGTGCTTTCCTCCCAGATGTACCTGTAGTAGAGATATTAAGGTGCTGAGCATAGAATCATAGGAAGTTAATAGGCTAATAGCCCTAGAGCCTTTTTAAGCTTAGCCATTCATGCCCCAATTTTTCCAATTATCAATGCCCATGGGCAAGAAATGCCTTGGTATATATATCTGTGCCTTAGGGCATCTATAAACTGACCCGGTCCGTAAAGGCCACAGGAGACAAACCATGGATGACTTTGTGAGTTTACAGCCACTGGCACAATTTGTGTTTGAACAGGCAAGGAAATATTAGGGAAGAGCTCTGTTTCACATAAATGCAGAGTCTGTGCCAGAGAAGGGGTAATCTCTGAGAGACATACCTATCCCTCCAACATGTTTGTTTATGCCACAGATGTGGTTTAGATCCTTAGATCTGATAATTCTACTGCTGTATGTTTTCTGAATGTTTTGCAGCATTAACAAGGCTGGTTCAGAGAATGCCATGGAGGTTAGGCATAGATCACCCCTCAGTAGTCAGTAGGAGGTAGGGTACAAGGATATGGATTTGAGGTAATGCATCAATGCCTATCCGCCACATAATGCATGCACTTAGGTCGCTCCACAATAGGTACAAATATGACTCTGTCATTGTCAATGTTGGTGTGAATGACCTGAGACATACCTCCATGGACTACATGAAGAGAGACATAGAGGAGCTCTTGGATCTTGTAGCCCAGGCAGGTATGACCCCAGCTCTGAGTAGCATCCTACTGTCACCCAGAATGATACCACAGTAGAAGCAGAAAAATGACTGACTTCAACAATTGGCTAAGTTTCTGGTGTCATTCTAAGGGAATCCAGTATCTGTCTGCCTTGGATGACATGATTGACAGACCTCGATGCTTCGCCAGAGATGGCCTGCACCTGTCACCCCAGGGATTCTGGATACCAGCCAAGGCTCTTGCCACTCCTATAGTGCCTTTTTTAGGCAATGTCCTGAATCCAAAATTACCACAATAACAGCTATAAGCAAACGAAATCTGAGGGTTATGCTACTCAATGCTAGAAGTCTAAATCTCAAAATGCACTCACTCAAGGCACTCCTTAAAATGGAGAACATCAACTTCTGTGCAGTGACCAAAACCTGGTTCAAGGCTCCAGACAGCACCCCAGCACTATCAGGCTATAATTCATACCACACCTTTCAGCCCCTAAACTTGGAATGAAGCACTAAAGGTGGTGGTATCCATATTCATAAAGGATATGCACACCTCTACACTAGTAGCCCAACATAACACATCAGAGATACTTCCGGTACAACTAACACTGGGTAAAACTTCAATCCAGGTTGTAACCTGCTATAGATCCCTCACCATGTCCCAAGACTCCCACTCCACATTCCTAAACACACTGGAAAATATTAGGGTGCAACCCAATACCCTTATACTGGGAGACTAACTACCCCTCCATTAACTGGGAAAATTACTTATGTACCAGCACACTTGCTCAACGTTTTCTGGAATTCATTAATTCCAACACCCTGGACCAACTCATTCTTACCCCCACCAGGGGTAGAAACATCCTTGACCTGGTCATTACTAACATGGGTGACCATTTCTCTGCACCAGTAATTGACTCCTCCCTGGTCAGATCTGACCACAAGCTAATCACCATGGATATCCACATCCTACCCTCACCCCCCAAAGGAAACCACTGTAACAAACTTCTCCAAAGCCAATTTTGTACTTCTAAAAACAGAGGTGGCTAACTTCATGACACCCATGTAAATGGAAAACAGGTGCATGACTGAGTCATACACCAATGCACTGTATGAGCACATACACAAGTGCATGGAATGGGCCATACCAAACAGAACTAAGACACTCTCCTCCAAAAAAAGGAAGCCAATCTGGTGGTCCCCCACCCTAAATAAACTCTACAACAGAAGGAAAAAACTGTTACAGAAAAGGGTGAAGTCCCAAGACTGGAAAAACTCCCTTGTCAGCCTCAGCAAAAAACTGAGATCCATCATCAAATCCTCTAAAGCTAGCTACGAAAACAAAATTGCTTCAGATTCTAAAGACAGCCACAAGGCATTCTATAGTTATGCCAAGAATTTACATGGCAATAATCAAATCTGCTCTGAGTTACAGCACAATGGCAATACATATACAGAACCAACTGATATTGCCAACATATTGGCCAACAGGTTCAGTGCGAACTTTACCCCCCTTTCACCCCCCTAAAGGGCCTATCACAATACCCAAGGAATGCCAAGTCCCTATTATCATGGCTACACAGGTAAAAAACATACTGTCCAAAGTCAAGAATACAGTTTCCATGGGACCTGATAATATCCCTGGCTGTGTTCTACATGAATTACAAAGTGAACTGGCACTACACCTAAGTACCCTGTTCAAACACAGCCTCACCTCAGGCTTTGTTCCTAGCGAATGGCGCACTGCTATGGTCATCCCACTCCACAAAGGAGGAGCGACTACAGACCCTGGGAACTACCGCCCCATTAGTCTGACGAGTCTGATATGTAAGGCTATGGAGAGCATCATCATGGACCTTATAAATAAGCACATAGGGAATCTCCAAACTCTGAACCCCATGCACTTTGGGTTTGTGAAAGGTAGATCATGCCTCCTCATCCTGATAGACTTCTTTGAGTCTGTCACCAGAGCTGTGGATGAGGGCAAGGTAGTTCACACAGCCTACCTAGATCTTGCCAAGGCCTTTGACACCATCCCTCACTTCAGCAAGCATAGATAGACTCACTAAACTAGGCATAAACCCCTATGTTATAAGATGAGTTGCCAACTGTCTCACTGATAGAACCCACACTGTGAAAGTAGTGGGCTCCAAATCTAACTACCGACCAGTTACAAGTGGTGTCCCACAGGGATTGGTCCTAGGTCCTCTCCTGTTTTGCATCTACTTCTCTGAAATTCAAGCCAACACAAAGGGACTCTGGCTGATCAAGTTCACAGATGATTGCAAACTGGCAGCCATTATTGATTCTCCAACTGATGTAGACATTCTACAAAAAGGCCTCACTGACACCAATGACTGGTGCCAGAACCATGGCCTTAAGCTCAATGCCAAAAAGTGCATTTACATTCCCTTTGGGAAAAATTCAGTGCCCATGAACTACCACATAGGTGGTAATCCACTAAACACCAAAGGTGTGATAAGAGACCTGGGGACATAGGTTGACAGCACCTCTCCTTTGATAACCACATTTCCACTGTAGTCAGAAAGTCCTTCTGTGTGGCACATCCAATTACAAAAGGTTTCTCATCCAGGAAGAAAGAGGTCATAATCCCTCTCTACTCATCCCTCATTAGACCTATTATAGAATACAATGCCTCATTTGATATGTACCTCACTAGACACCTACAACAACTGGAAAGGCTACAAAAATACCTCACTAAGAGGATCTTAGGCCTTAAACACATGCCCTATATGGACAGACTCAAAAAACTCCAGCTATACTCTGTCTCTTATCGCCTACTTAGAGGCAATCTCTGCTTGACCTACAAAGCCATGTCTGACCCAGAGCTGGTAGATATGCTACACCTAAAAAAATCCCAATCCCTCCATGCCACACGCTCCAGGGACCTAAACCTCATTACCACAATAAACAGAACATGCTGGAGGGACAGGTTCCTAACCCAGAGACTTCCTATACTCTGGAACAAACCTCCCATTCACGTCAAGCAGAGCACTTCGCTGGTCCTCCTTGAGAAATCTTGACGAGTGGATGGGCAATAGGAAGTTCATCTCGGGGATCACTTCAGTGGCCTTGCTTGACAGGGGCACTGGGAACTAACTTTGGGTGGCATGATGCCAAGGAATCTTCTTGGGCTAGGCTTATATAGGCTCCAGGGCCATTAGCCTACTACACACCTATGAACCTATGAGCCCTAACTTCATGTATCCTATCCGTGAGTCATTTGGCTATCCATTGGGTGACACAGGGATTTATGCCTATATTTGTGAATTTCTCTATAGCACCCGAGTAAAGTATTGTCTCAAATGCCTTTGCCAGGTCAAACTGGGCAGTACATATCAGTTTGCCCTCATCCATGGCTCTAATGTATTTCTCCAAGTCCACCAAGTTTAGTAGGCATGACCCGCCTTTGACAAAACTGAACTGGGATGGGTCCAGTGTTTGAAGATTTCCTATGTCTTTATCTAGTCAATGATAATTATTTCTATGGCCTTGTATATAAGACTAGATAAACTTATAGGTCTGTAGTTAGCTGGTTCTGTTGATGGCCCACCTTTGTGTAAAGGGATGACCATTGCATTCCTTCATTTCCTAGGGATGAAGCTTGTCTGCAGGCTGTAGCTAAAGATTTTAGTGGGCCTGACAAGTCATGTTTCAAGCAATTTAGGAGGCATCCAGGGCTATTATCAGGACTCACTGATGCAGTGTGTTTTTAGTTCTAAACAGTGCAAGGGGTCCAAATGGAGAGATGATAAATCAGCAAGCAAATGAGAGAAGTATTGGTGGAATTGAATTCATCCTCGAATCTTGGTGGGTACCTTCATGGGGTAGACCCTGTTTTTCACAATATCTCACCAAGACGACACTGATATATAGACTGTATTTTCTATAGCATACATCATGGACAGGTGTAGGTTAAAAAAAATAAATAAGTGCTCAATCCTGGTAGGCACACTGGTGCCAGAAATGGAAAAAATGACAGTGTAGACTCCTGAAGACATGGAAACATTCCTACAGTGGGGTTAGGCCAGGATTGAGGGAGGATGCCACCCTGTTGTAGACGGTAGTAGTAGTCCACAAAAATCACACAAATTGATAGTCCAAAAAAAGAGCCATAAAGATAACAGAGTTGAGAATAAGAAAGAAATTATGTATTGTTACTCAAGATGATCAGAATTTCCAGACAGAAGATATACAAAAAGACTGAGAGAGATATTAGAGGAAAGAAAAAAATACTTGCACAAGAAAAACGGTCAGAATTATCAAATAAAAATTTATATTCATTAATACAACCGATGTATGAAAACATTATATACACCAAGAAACCTTGGCCATTAGGAAAAAGAAGTGACTGAGGAAGTACGAAAATATAAAGAAGAAAGTCTAGAGATTTTTGAAAGGTATAAAAAAGAAATATGGACATGGGGAAAGAAAGATAGAACTGATATGGTGAAATATTTATGTAAAGGAGAAAGCCAAATTAATCAATACAAAAAAGCAGCCCCAAAGATATTCAAAGAGAAATACAGGCAATGACATCCAGATATGGAAAATTTCACAACAAAAAATAAAGATCACAAAGAGGGAACATCGACAGAAGATTCGAAAAGCTGAAGTTAAAAAATAGAAGCTGAAGTTAATGGAATATGTACTAAGTGAAGGATTTAGTGTAAAAAATCCAAAACTGGTTGTATCACAGCATGATGGAATGATGAGTCCCCCAAGTAAGGAGAAACAAGAGGAGTAAGAGACATCTAAAGATGAAATATGGACATAGGGAAAAAATAAATATGTTGCAATACTTATGCAGAGGAGAAAGCAAAACTAAGCAGTACAAAAAACGCAGTACCAAAGGTATTTGAAGAGAAATACAGGCAAAGGTTCATAGGTAGGTACTAGGCTATCGGCCAAAGGGCCTAAGCAAGCCTAGCCAACAAGGTTCCCTGGCTTACGCCACCCAAGAAAATTATTTTCCTGTGCCCCTGTCGAGTAGAGCCACCGAAGTGATCCCTGGGGTGTATTTCCTATTTCCCATCCACTTATCAAGATTTTTCGTGAAGAGTGCTAATGAGGAACTTTGCTTGACATAGATGGGTAGCTTGTTCCAGAGTATGGGAAGTCTCTGGGACAGGAATCTATCACTCCAGCATGTCCTGTTTATTGTGGTGACAAAGTTTAGGTCCCTAGAGCATGTAGCTCAGATGGATTGGGATTTCTTCAGGTGTAGAATGTCCAACAGCACTGGGTTTGACATAGCTTTATAAGTTAGGCAGAGATCACCTTGGAGTGGATGATATGCTACAGAGTAAAGCTGGAGTTTTTTGAGACGGTCAGTGTAGGGCATCTGTTTGAGGCCAGTAATCCTCTTTGTGAGGTACTTCTGTAGCCTTTCCAGCTGCTGCAGATGCCTTGTGAGGTACATTCCAAAAGGGGCGTTGTACTCTATAATGGGTCTAATGAGTGTCGAGTAGAGGGGAACAATGACCTCTTCTTTCCTAGATGAGAACCCTTTTGTGATGAGGTGTTTCACGTAGAAGGATTTCCTGACTACTGTGGCAATGTGATTATCAAAGGAGAGACTACTATCCACCTGGATCCCCAGGTCTTTTATCACACATTTGGCGTTAAGTAGACTACCACCTATGTGGTAGTCCAAATATGGAAATTTTACAATACAAAAAATAAGAAAATAAAGAGGAAATGTAGAAAACAGGATTACTAATGGAAAAGTTAAAGAAGTAAAAACTGAGGTTATGGATTACTGGTGAATTGAAGGATTTAGTGTAGAAAATCTAACTCTGATTAAGATCACAGCAGAATAGAGCAATGGATCCCCAAATTAAGGAGATACTAGTGGAGTGGGAAATACCTGATCAGTTGTCATATGGAAATACTTTGGAGCCTTTCATAAGAAACCAGTGCACAATTTCAGTTGGAATTGCACAGCAGGGAATGAACAGGAAACTGGCAACTCTGACGCAGCCAATGTCGTGGAGTAATAGGCCAGTGAGTTCCCATAAGAAAAGGCAATGGCTGACGCAGGATGAAACTGAAGAGAACGTGGCACAGAAAGATGCTCTGGAATTTTCTATAGAATGCCAGCAGGAAATGGAGAACAAAGAATGCACCCTTAGTTTAGAAGAAAATGATCTAAGAGAAGAGTTGCTTGATTTAATAGTGATGGCCAGACATATTAAAATCAATGAAAGAAAAAGACTGCAGAAAGTCAATAAAACCCCAAAGTTAGAAGTCTGATAAAACAAATGAACACAGTAAGACTGCTCTTAGAGATTCATGTGAAATAACAGAAGCAAATAGGATATATTACTGTGCAGCTAAATTAATAACAGATACTGCCCTGTGTTTCTGTGGTAAGACTTTAATAGGAAAGGAAGGGGAGAAATCAAATGCCATCATGGAAGTATCAAATAGAGAAAAATATAAAACAAATAAGACAAGTATCACTGTTAGAAGAGTACAGAAAAGGGAACAGATCAACAAAATTATTCAGAAAGATAGACGTGATAAAAGCAATGCTGTAGTAAAAGAACAGATCAGGAGCTACTGTGCAGTATCAGAAATAATAAACTAAAAGTTTGAGCACAAGCAGAAACACTTAGAAGATATAGGTTCATAGGTTGATACTAGGTTATCTGCCCTAGGGCATTTATAAGCCTAGCCAGAGTGTGTTTGGCTTTCGCCACCCTTTTAGATAAGTTGACTGTGCCTCTGTATAGTAGGTCACAGAAGGTAGCCCTTTTAAGGTTAGTTTACTGTACCTCTGTCAAGCAGGGACACAGAAGAGATCCCAGGGGTAAACGTACGATCTCCCTTCAACTCATCAGGACTTCTCTTGAAGAGGGTCAGTGAGGGGCTCTGCCTAACATGGATTGGGAGTTTGTTCCAGAGTGAGGGGAGCCTCTGGGATATGAATCTGTCCCTCCAGCATGTCCTATTTATTTCTGTGCTGAGGTTCAAGTCCCTGGAGTGTGTAGCGCTAAGGGATTTGAATTTCCTGAGGTGAAGCATGTCCATTAATTCTGGGTTGGACATGGCTTTATACGTCAGACACAGATCGCCTCTGAGTAGGCGGTATGCAACTGAGTAGAGCTGGAGTTTCTTTAGCCGAACTGCATAGGGCATCTGTTTGAGCCCCTTGATCCTCTTGATGAGGTACTTTTGGGGTCTTTCCAGTTGCTGCAGGTGTCGGGTAAGGTACATCGCAAATGGGGCATTGTATTCGATTATGGGCCTGATAAATGATGAGCAGGGGGGCACAATGACCTCTCAATCTAGATGTGAACCCTTTTGTGATAAGGTGGGCTATATAGTCTTTCTAACCACTTTGGCAACATGATTGTCAAAGGAGAGATTGCTATCTACTTGGCTCCCCAAGTCCCTAATTACTTCTTCCGTACTTAATGGATTACCACCAATGTGGTAATTTGTGGGCACTTTGTTTTTCCCAAAGGGGATGACTATCCACTTTTTGGCATTTAGCTTTAGGCCATGGCTCTGGCACCAGTTATCCATCTCTGTGAGACCCTTTTGGAGGATGCTTGTGTCATCCAGAGAGTCGATTACGGCACCCAGTTTGCAGTCATCTGCAAACTTGGTCAGCCATAGTCCACCTGTGTTAGCCTGTACCTCGGAGAAATATATACCGAACAAGAGAGGTCCCAGGACTGAGCCTTGTGGGACGCCACTTGTAACTGGTTTAGAGTCTGACATGGCACCTGCTATTCTGACCATGTGGGTTCTATCCCTGAGCCAGTTTGCAACCCATCTTGTGACATAGGGGTTGATATTTAAGCTGGTGAGCTTATTTATGATGCCCGAGTGGGGTATTGTGTCGAAGGCTTTTGTGAGGTCCAGGTAGGCTGTGTGGACTACCTTCCCTTCATCTATGGCTTTGGTAACTGTTTCAAAGAAGTCGACCAGGTTCAAGAGGCAAGATCTGCCCTTAACAAAGCCGAATTGGGTAGGATCCAGTGTCTGGAGGTTCCCAATGTCTTTGTTTATGATTTCCATGATGATACGCTCCATAGCTTTGCAGACCAGGCTAGTCAGGCTTATAGGGCGATAGTTTCTGGGGTCTGTTGTGGCACCACCTTTGTGGAGTGGGACCACTGTTGCTGTACGCCATTCCTTGGGCACATGTCCTGTACTAAGGCTGAGATTGAACAGTGACTTTATAGGAAGGTTTAGTTCTTCTTGGAGCTCATGTAAGACGCAGCCTGGGACACCGTCTGGCTGTGTTTTTTGCTTTTTAGAGGGCCTCTCTCACCTGTGCATCTGTGATCTCAGGAAGGCTACACTCTGTTGGGATAGACATTTGCTCTTTTGGGGGGGAAGGGGGGAGAAGTTTGCACTGAACCTTTCTGCCAGGATGTTGGCAATGTCTGTGGGTTCAATGTATTTTTTGTCATTTTGCACTAACTCAGAGCATATCTGGGAGTTGCCTCCCAGGTTTCTGACATAACTAAAGAAGGCCTTGTGATTATCTTTAGTGTCTTGTGCAATTTTTCTTTTGAAGCTGGCCTTAGATGATTTTTTGAGGGATCGTAGTTTCTTGCTAGTACTGATCAGAGACGCCTTCCCTTTTTGGGATTTTGCTCAATCATGTAGTAGCTTTCTTCTTCTGTTGTATAGCTTATTTATGGCCAGGGTCCACCAGAAAGGTCTCCTGCCTTTGGAGGAGTGAGTCTTGGTTTTATTTTGGAAAGCATGCTGCATGCATTCCTGTAGGTGTCCATAGAATGCTTTTGTAAAGGATTCTGCATTTTGGGCCGTATTTTCCACTGGCCTGGGGGCTTTGAAGGATTCCACCTCGGTTTTGAGAAGTGTGAAGTTTGCTTTTGAGAGGTTCTTCACTGTGGTTTCCTTGGCTAGGGGTGGGGATGGAATATGGATGTCGAGTGAGATTAGTTTATGGCCTGATCTTACCAATGAGGGGTATACCTCTGGTGTGAAACAGAGACCCCATGTTGGTGATGACCAGATCCAATATGTTTTCCCCTCTTGTGGGAGTGGTGACCAGTTGTTCCATAGCATTTGAGTTTATAAATTCTAGGAACCGTTGGGCGAGGGTGTTTGGGTTTGAGTAGTTTTCCCAATCAATGTTTGGGTAGTTGAAGTCACCCAATATAATGGTGTTTGGAGAGACCATATTCTCCAGTGTTCTCAGGAAAGCCGAGTGAGGTTCATGTGTTTGGGAGGGTGGTCT
Source organism: Protopterus annectens (assembly GCF_019279795.1). Lineage (NCBI taxonomy): Eukaryota > Metazoa > Chordata > Ceratodontiformes > Protopteridae > Protopterus > Protopterus annectens. Next base: position 581,857,077 of record NC_056750.1, read on the forward strand.
GTAGCAGGCTAAAAACTGAAAGGCAGTTTTGCCCACTGTTAGTTGCACATGGATGGTCTCCGATGCTCCGTGCAGTGCCACTAACCTGGAGGTGTGGGTATCTTTGATAAATATGGATACTCCCCCTCCTTTTGTGGTTCGGTCCGTGTTTTGGGGCCAGAAAGCATGGTATGAAGTATAACCTGGTAGTGCTGGGGTGCTCTCGAGAGACTTGAACCAGGTTTCCGTTACTGCACAGTTATCGATATTCTCCATACTGAGGAGAGTCTCGAGTGCGTACATCTTGAGGTTTAGACTTCTGGCATTGAGCAGCATTACCCTTAGTTTTTTTTTCTTTGTGTTGTCTATGGAGGTGGGTTTGTCTTTTGAGCCTTGCCTAAAAAAGGCACTATGGGGGAGGCAAGAGCCTTTGCCAGTATTCGAAAAACCAGGGGTGACAGGTGCAAGCCGTCCCTAGCGAAGCAACGTGGCTTGTTGAGCATGTCATCCCAGGCTGACAGACACTGGATCCCCTTTGAATGACACCAATACTTTAGACAATTGTTAAAATTGATCATTTTGTCTTTATACTGTGGCATCATTCTTGGTGAGGGTAAGATGCTACTCAAGGTCAGGGTCATACTGGCCTGGGCTACATGATCAAAGAGCCCCTCTATGTCTTTTTTCATGTAGTCCAGGGAGGTACGTCTCAGGTCATTCACACCAGCATGGACAATGATGGAGTCATATTTGTACTTGCTTTGGAGTGACCTGAGTGCTTGTGTTAGGTGGCGGATCCTGGCACCCAACAGGCAGCTTACAGTGACCTTCTCCTTTTTCAGCCTGGTGAGTGGGACGTCAGTGTGTCTGACAATAGAGTCACCTATTACAAGTGTATTAGGTGTGTTGTTTAGCCTTAAGGGCTGTGACTGTGTGGCACACTGACTTTGTGAGCTATGTGCTACGTGTGTATTGTTTCGTGGTAGGGGTTGCTTGGATGTCTGCATTGGAGATCTCTGCTGCTTAGGCAGATTTTTATTTAGAGCCTCTGAGTATGTTTTTGTGTGTTTATGTGTTTGGTTTGCTGATGCGATAGGTCTATGTGAGACTGGATTTGTAGTGTGTGTGGTTACCTTCTCCTCCTGACAGGCTGTGCCAGTATTGGGTTGAGAGAGCTTAGCCTCCAGTTTGGCTATACAGTTGCATCTCTCACATATATTTGAGCTTGATGGGAGGAGGAGAGGGTGGTCTGTATACATATGGCAGTTGTAACATTGCCTCAAGATTCTCAGATTCACCAGCTGGACTGGAGAGTAAACCCGAAACTGACCTTTAGACATGCCTGAATAATATAGGGAACTACTTATTGACTGATCAGAAAGAACCAATAGGGAGCAAGTGCTTAAAAGGAGTATAAGAGGATGTAGTGCTTAAGTTTATTAGTGTTTACCTATGAGGTTACTTATACGAGCAAGTGCAGGGCTTTAGAATGAAAACAGAGTGCTTATTTTGAGCCGTTCTAAGGGAAAAAGTGAAGAGCAGACTTTGTAGAGCCGGGAATAGTTTAAACCTGTTTAAGCAGTGCTGCCCAACGCTGCTCTGTGCACAAGACCGTGCAAAAAGAGAGTTGCAGTGTTTTAAGAGAGAGAGATCAAGGAGTTTGGAATTGACCCAAAATGGCCAATAAAACTACAGTTTCTAGGCAGTAACCACTCCTACAGGGACAGGCAGGTTGCTCAGTGTTAACCACTGCCACTGGTGAACACAGAGACTTCCCTTTAGCCCAAGCAAGCACTGGCCTCCAAGAAACTTACAAACAGTTCAGAACAGCAAATCTGTAACTGAACTTTTTTAAATTTCAGAAAGTGGGAAAAAAGCAAGATTTTGGGGGGGGGGTTTTGTTTTAGTTTAAAGGTAGCAGAGATACACAAGTAGCAAAATAGTCAGAACAGCGCAATAAATGACCTCACACTTGAGTGCTAGGCCAGAGTCAGGTAAAATGCAATGTTAAGAAAAAAATGATTTTAAATTAAGTGTAACACAGGAAATGCAGTAAACAGGCTCTAGATGTGTTCTAAATACTGTTTCTAATACAGATATCAACTTTAGCAAGCCGGAAAATGCTGAAAAGTAGGCGACAAAGCAGTAATTTTAAACAAAAAAATCAGAAGAAAATACTTAAAATCTCAAAAGTGGCTCCTTTCTTCTCTCAGCATTTCTCCCCTTGGTAGGTGCTTCAGCAACAACTATCAAGCCTGGAAAGATGCCAAAACCACGAGGCAGCAGGGTTTTAAGTTTAAAGGTAGCAGAGATGCACAAGTAGCAAAATAGTCAGAATATGCAGATACATATAAAGAAAAGTACAAAATAAGTAATTTACTGATGACCCAAAAAAGTTTTATAGAGAAATGAGAAACAAGGCAAAAGAAAATAAACCACCACCAAAAAAAAAGAAAAGAAAAAAATAGATACAGTTTGGAGAAATATCTATGAAGACCTTGTGGAACATAACAAAGATGCTGATTGGATAGTAAAAGAAAGAATAAGAAGTTCAAGTGTACAGGATATGAAATGGAATTAAGTAAGAGCCAGAGAGATTGGAAAAAAGTTAAGAAAAGCTCCTAATTGGAAAATCCCAGGCCCAGATGCAGTACCTAACTTCTGGCTAAAAGTATTAACACACGAAGATTTGGCTATGAGTAAGAACTATTTATATGAGAACCCCAAACAGACACCAACCTGGTTAACAGTAGAGAAAAACATTATTATTACTTAAGAGTGAACCTGCAAGCTACCCTAAAAACTATAACTTGCCTTCCAATAACATATAAACTATACACTGGTAGTGATGCTGACAGAGTTTAGTCATTTAGAAAAACACTCAATCATGTCACTAGAAAAGAGGGCAACAAAAAAGTCATATGGAACAAAGGATTATGTGGTGTTAAACACTATTACATTAAGAACCTAGAGTCTATGCTCTCTCCCTCACAAGCCATTATATCTGGTCCTGAGAAGGTTGTCAACACAAAAAAAAAAAAAAACATTGCTTGTTTTCTGACTGAGTGTGCTTCTCGGCTGATAAGTATATTTTTGGCACTTTTTAACTGTTCAGAGTTGAATAAAACAAAAACTGAATTCAGCTCAGATTACTGTTTGAATAAATTGTATTTATTTAAACTTTATTTGCTTTAATATTGCTACACACTCAAGTGTGCTAGCTTGGCGCTTGCACTACACGTGAATTGTTTTTAGTGCTGTTCGAGTGTGAAAGAAAAAATTCTAAGCTTGTTTCCTGCCTTCCCTGTTTTTCCATCTCTTTCAACTTTCTGGTTTAGAAGCCCACGTTTGTGCTTGTTTACTGCCTTTCCTGTAACTAGTCTAGCCCAGATACAGATTTGCTGTATCCAGGACTGCTTGTAAGCTTCTGAGCCACCCAAGCCTTTCTGTGTTGCAGGGAAGCCTTCTACCTTGTCAGTGGAAGTGGTAATCTACCACAAGAGGAGTGGTTTCTGGCCCAGAAATTGTAGTTTATTGGTCGTTTGGGCAGTTTTTCCATCTCTTTCAACTTCCTGCTCCAAAAGCCTGCATTTGCGCTTTTCCTGTCTTTGCTGTAGCTAGTCTAGTCCAGATACAAATTTGCTGTATCCAGGACTGTATGTAAGCTTCTGAGCCCCACAAGCCTGTCTGTGCTGGAGGTAAGCCTTCTAGTTTAATCAATGGGATTGGTAAGCACTAGGTAGCCAATCTACCACAAGAGGAGTGATTACTGACACAGAAAGTAAAGTTTACTGGCCGTTTGGGTAGTTTTTTTACATCTCTTTCAACTTCTGGTTTAAAGGCACACTTTGCACTTGTTTCCCACCTTTCCTGTAACTAGTCTAGTCCAGATACAGATTTGCTGTATCCAAAAATGTTTGTAGCTTCTGAGTGGTGCCAAAGTCTGCTCTTCAATTTTTCCCTTAGACCTGCTAGCTCTCTCCTCTCCTGCACTTTTACTAGCTTATCAGTCTAGCACTTTACCAGACTTCTTGTAGCAATTACTGTAGCACACACAAGTGCTACCAGCACTAAATCCATCCAGGCATGTCTAAAGGTCAGTTCCCTGTGCTTTCTCCTATTAACCTGGTGAACTTGGGCATGCTGAGGCAATGTAGCAACTGCCTCATGTACACAGACAACTCTCTCCTCTTACCTCCCAACACTCAGACTTGTGAGAGATGCACTTATATATCTAAATTGGAAACCACGCACACTCCAGCCAAGACTGGAATAGCTGGTCAAGAGGAGAAGGTCAACACCTGCATCACACCACATGGAACACCTAGCCCTCCAGAACACACACCAGCACTGCCTTCACATGAAAACACAAATCATACACCCACCTTTGCACAGGCTCTCAATAAAAATCTATCCAAACAGCCGAGACCTCTCCAAGGCAGAAATGTACTTAACCACCACAACACAACACTAATCACAAGACACGTAACTCTCCTAAACAGTGTGCCACTCATCCAAAGCCCCTAAGGCAGAAAAGCATGCCAAACACACTAGTCATAGGTGACTCGATACTGAGGCACACTGATGTCCCACTCACTAGGCTGAATAAGGAGAAAGTAACAGTCAGCTGCCTGTCAGGTGCCAGGATCCACCACATAACGCACGTACTCAGGTCCCTCAACAACAGGTACAAATATGACTTTGTCATTGTACATGTGGGTGTGAATGATGAGACACACCTCCCTGGACTACATGAAGAGAGACATGGAGGAGCTTTCGGATTATATAGCCCAGGCGGGTATGACTCTAGCTCTGAGCAGCATCCTAACATCACCCAGAATGATACCACAGTACAAGCAGAGAATGATTGATTTCAACAATTGGCTAAGTTTCTGGTGTCATTCAAAGGGGATCCAGTATCTGTCTGCTTGGGATGACATGATTAACAGACCTCGATGCTTTGCCAGAAATGGCTGCATCGCTCACACCTGGGTTTCCGGATACTGGCCAAGGCTCTTGCCACCTCTATATTGCCTTTTTTAGGCAGTGTTCCAAAGACCAAATTACCACCATAACAGCTACAAACAAATGCACTCTGAGGGTCATGCTGCTCAACGCTAGAAGTCTAAATCTGAAAATACACTCGCTCAAAGCATTCCTTAAAATGCAGAACATTGACATATATGCTGCAAAAGAGACCTGGTTCAAGGCAGTGGAAAGCACCCCTGCACTACCAGGCTATAACTCATTCCAAACTTTTCAGCACCAAACCTTGGACTGAAGCTCCAAAGGCAGTGGTCTTTCCACATTCATAAAGGATGCACACACCTCCAGACTGGTAGTCCAACATAACACATCCAAGATACTTCAGGTGCAGCTAACATTGGTTAAGACAGCGATTCAGATCGTAACCTGCTATAGGTCCACAACAATGTCCCAAGCCTCACACTCTATGTTCTTAAGCACATTGGAGAATATTAGGGTCCAACCTAACTCTCTCATACTGGGCAACGTCAACTACCCCAACATTAACTGGGAAAACTACTCGTGTACCAATACACTTGACCAACGTTTCCTGGAATTCATTAATTCAAATGCCCTGGACCAGCTTGTTCTTACCCCCACTAGAGGTAGCAACATCCTTGACCTGGTCATTACTAACATGGGTGACCGTTGCTCTACACCAATAGTTAACTCCTCCCTGGTTACATCCGACCACAAACTAATCACCCTGAAAATCCACATCCCTCCCACCCCTTCGCTGCAAAGATAACCACCATGACAAACTTCTTCAAAGCTAACTTTGGGCTCCTAAAAACAGAGGTGACTAACTTCATGGGACCCATGCAAATGGAGAATAGCTGCATGACCGCTGAATCATATACCAATGCACTGTACAAACACGTACACAAATGCATATATCTTGCTATACCCAACAGAACCAAGATGCTCTCCTCTAAAAAAGGAAGCCAATCTGGTGGTCCCCTGCCATAAACTGATGTGGGATAAGGTGAAGTCCCAAGACTGGAAAAACTCCCTTATTAGCCTCAACAAAAAGTTTAGATACCTCATCAAATCCTCTAAAGCTAGCTATGAAAACAGAATTGCATCAGATAGTAAAGACAACGACAAGGCTTTCTATAGTTATGTAAAGACTCTCCATGGCAATACCCAGATTTGCTCTGAGCTACTGCACAATGGTACCTCCTATACCAAGCCAACAGATATTGCCAATATACTGGCCGACAGATTCAGTGCCAACTTTATCCCTCGCTTCCCTCAAAGGACCAATCACAATACCAGTAGATTGCCAGGTACCCAGTATTACTGCTGCACAGGTTAAAACACTGTCCAAGGCCAATAATACAGCTTCCATGGGACCTGACAATATCCCTGACTGTGTTCTACATGAACTACAGAGTGAACTGGCACCCCATCTGTGAGCCCTGTTCAATCACAGCCTCACCTCAGGCTTTGTCCCTACCAAATGGTGCATTGCTACAGTCATCCCTCTCTACAAAGGAGAAGTGATTACAGACCCTGTCAACTATCGCCCATTAGCCTGACAAGTCTGATATGCAAAGCTATGGAATGCATCATCATGGACCTAATAAACAAGGATATAGGGAATCTCCAAACTCTAGATCCCACACAGTTTGGTTTTGCGAAGGGTAGATCATGCCTGCTCAACTTGGTCGACTTCTTTGAATCAGTCACCAGAGCTGTGGATGAAGGCAAGGTGGTTCATACAGCCTATCTTGATCTGGCCAAGGTGTTTGATACCATTCCCCATTCAGGAATCATAAAACAATCCTAACTAAGGCTAGGCATCAACCCCTATATCACTAGGTGGGTTGAAATCTGGCTCACAGATAGAACCTACAGTGTGAAAGTAGCGGACTCCAAGTGTCACTGCTGACCAGTCCCAAGTGGAGTCCCACAGGGTTTGGTCCTGGGTCCTCTCCTGTTTGGTATCAACTTCTCTGAAGTCCAGGCCAACACAAAGGGTCTCTGACTGAAAGTTCGCAGACGATTGCAAGTTGGGAGTTATTATTAACTCCCCAAGTGATGCTGACATCCTACAGAAACCAGCTGAGACCAACGACTAGTGTCAGAACCATGGCCTTAAGTTCAATGCCAAAAAATGTGTCATCATCCCCTTTGGGAAAAACCCAGTTCCCATGAATTACCATATCGATGGTAGTGCACTGAATACAGAAGGTGTTATAAGAGATCTAGGAACACAGGTTGACAGCAGCCTCTCTTTTGACCACCACATTGCCACCATGGTCAAAAAGTCCTTCTATGTGGCACATATCATTACTAAGGGTTTTGCATCCAGGAAGAAAGAGGTCACTGTCTCCCTCTACTCTTCCATTAGGCCAGTCATCAAGTACAATGCCCCATTTGGCATGTACCTTACTAGACACCTGCAACAATTGGAGAGGCCACAAAAGTACCTCACAAAGAGGCTCCCAGGCCTTAAACACTTGTCCTATATGGACAGACTCAAAAAAACTCCAACTATTCTCTGTCTCATATCACCTACTTAAAGGTGATCTCTGTTTGACATACAAAGCCATGTCTGATCTAGCTCTGTTAGAAATGCTACATCTAAAGAAATCCTAATCCCTCCGCACCACACGCTCTAGTGACCTCAACCTCATTACCACAATAAACAGAATGTGCTGGAGGGACAGGTTCATAACCCAGAGACTGCCCTTGCTACAGAATAGGCTTCCAATACGTCAAACAGAGCACCTCACTGGCCCTCTTCAAGAGAAACCTTGATGAGTGGATGGGAAATAGAAAATTCACCCCAAGGATCACTCCAGTGGCTCTACTCAACAGAGGCACTGGGAACTAAGGTCAGGTGGCACGATGTCAGGGTAATCCTGTAGGCTAGGTTTGTAAAGGCTCCATGGCCATTAGCCTAGTACACACCTATGAACCACCTGAGATGTACCTACATGGACTAAATGAAGAGAGACATGATTGAGCTTGCTGAATATGTGTCCCAGGCAGGTGTCCTTAGCCTTAAGAAGCATTCTGCCGTCACCCAGAATGATGCCTCAATACAAAGAGAAAATTATTGACTTTAGCAATTGGCTTAGTTTCTGGTGTCATTCCAGGGGAATCCAGTACCTGACAGCCTGGGAAGATATGATCGACAGACCACGATGCTTTCCTAGAGATGGCCTGCATCTGTCTCACTTAGGCTTCAGGCTTCTGGCAAAGGTCCTTGCCTCCCCCATAGTGCCTTTTTTAGGAAAAGTCATGAGGTCAATACTATCAACATAAAAATTTCAACAAAACGCAAATTAAAGGTCATGCTGCTAAATACTAGGAGTCTAAACATGAAACTGCACTCCTTGCAAGTATTACTAACACTGGAAGATGCTGACATTTGCACAGTCACAGAAACCTGGTTCAATGCTGCAGAGAGCACCTCAGCCTTACCTGGTTACTCATCCTATCATACATTCCGACCCAAAATTGTGGGCAGCAAAGCCAAAGGAGGTGGAGTTTCAATATATATTAAAGACACACACACCTCCATGTTGGTCAAACAGTATGGCGCACAAGAGGTGCTCTGGTGCAATTAATCATTGACAAGAGCCCTATTCAAATCATAGCTAGCCTACAGGCCCCCAAATTTAACTCAACATGTCCACTTCACCTATTGGGACAGCTTCGAATCTATCAAGATTCAACCCTTTACCCTGATCCAGGGCGACTTTAACTATCCAACTATAGACTGGAAAAACTACTCATGCCAGAACACAAATTCCAGAGATTCCTCTATTTTATTAATGCAAATGCCTTGGAATAGATAAATGATACCCCCACAAGAGGTGATTATATCTTGGACTTGGTATTAATCAACATGAGTAACCACTGCAGCACCCTTAGAGTATAATCCTCCCTAGTAAGATCCAATCATAAAGCAGTCACTTTTGAAGTTGGCATCTCCACTGACCACCCTCTAGCTAGGGTCAAACAAATCAACTTCTCCAAAGCAGATTACAACCTCCTGAGGGATGGTATAAACAGTTTTGCAGCCCTCTCCCCCTCTGTAGGAACTGGTAACCATATCCAAATATACACCGAAGTACCATATGAGCATTTGTATAGATGCATGGAATCAGGAATACCTGACAGGACAAAAATCGTCCTCCGCAAGGAAGAGTAAACATATCTGGTGGACATCTGCAGTAAATAAACTATATAAATAAAGGAAAAAGAACTGCTGTCCAGGACCAAGATGGAGCAGGTGCGAATTGGAAGCAATCTCTCCTTAGCCTGAACAAGCAAATAAGAGCACTAGTGAAATCCTCTAAAGCCAACTTTGAACCCAAATTGGCCGTACTGACTTTTGTCTAGAGAGGCCTAGCTGTTTTCTTTGTAGCAGAAATAATCAGTCTAGTTTGATCTAGCTAAAAGCATTGCTGCAACAATGTTATTTTTGATTGGATAATTGGTCTGGTTTCTGTTTCATTGTGATTCATTGCGAGTTTTTTCTTACTGAGTTCAGGTATGCAGAATCCAGAGATTTTTTTAACCCTTTTTGAGGTATTCCAGCTACGTGTTTTCCCTTAGTAGCACTTGTGTTGTCATCTAGTAGTACTACTCGTAGGCCTTCCTCCCTCCACCCTCTTAGTTCTTTCAGTTTCTGACAAATATGGATGGACAATTTCCTACATTTTCTCCTACATCTGAGACAGTGTAGCAACTGCCTCATGTACACAGACAACTCTCTACTACTAGCACCTATAAACACAATTTGTGAAAGATGCAAATACATCAAAAGCACCTAGAGTCATTGCTCTCTCCCCCATAGATCAGTATATCTGGCATCGAAAAGGCTGGCAACATGAACACCACACCTCAAACACCACCCACACCTATACAACACTTTCCCACATATGCAGATGACCTCAACAAAAGTATACCCAAACAAGAGAGACCTCCAAGACATAAATGCATGCAAACCCCACTGCCCACCACACCACACATATTCCACACACTTGTGCCTCACAGCCACTAAGGCCTAAACATAAACCCAACATATTAGCCATCGAAGACACACAGATGTGCCCCTCACCAAGCTGGATAAGGACAAAGTCATGGTTTGTTTTTTGTCGGGTGTCAGAATCGTCCATATCACCAACACACTCAAGTTTCTCAATATGTACTGTTATGACTCTGCCATAGTCCATGCTGGAGTGAGTGACTTGAGATGCACTTCCTAGACTATATGAAGAGACATGATTGAGCTCACTGAATGTGTGTCCCAGACAAGATTGTCCCTAGCCTTAAGCAGCATTCTACCATCACCCAGAATGATATCTCAATATAAACAGAACATGACTGACATTAACAACTGGCTTAGTTTCTGGTGTCATTCAAAGTGGTCCAGTACCTGACAGCCTGGGATGACATGATTGACAAGCCACGATGCTTTGCCAGAGATGGTCTGCATCTGTCTCCCTTGGGCTTCATGCTCCTGGAAAATGGTCTTTCCTCTCCATAGCACCTTTTTAGGTAATGCCATGAGGTCAAAACTACCAACATGAAAATTTCATCAAAATGTAAATTAAAGGTCATGCTGCTAAATGCTAGGACTCTAAACATGAAACTGCACTCATTGCAAGCATTCTTAACTCTGAAAGAAGACATTTGTGCAGTCACAGAAACCTGGGTCAAAGCTGCAGAGAGCACCCCAACCATACCAGGTTACTCATCCTATCATTCATTCAGACCCCAAGGCGTGGGCACCAAAACAAAAGGAGGTGGAGTTGATATATATATATGTCAGACACCCCCACAAGAGGTGAAATTTTCTTGGACTTGGTATTAACCAACATGAGTAACCACTGCAGCATCACTACCAGTGAAACCTGGTGACTTCAAATCAAAGAGGGGCTGCAGGAGACAGTTGAATGGATGGGGCCAATGGGAAGGGCTGTGACCAACTAGAAAGGGGCAAAGCTATGCTCAAAACCACAAAAACTGGGAGTTTAATTAAATACGCTGCCCTGGGTGCCAAACCATCATTCTTAGAGTCCAGTCAAGACAAAATGAAGTGTAGAAGAAAAAAAATATTTCAATGCATTGGCTACATGACAGCTTACTTAATATCTAGATGGAAACAAAAAGGTTGTGAGGCATGAAAAAATAAATTACTTTTTAAATACATTACTGGAATGCCAGTCAAACTCGAGTATAAAAAAACAAGCAGCACTCAATCAAACCACTTCTCCTTGCACTGCTGTTCTAATTATAATTTATATTCAACTTTATAAAAGCACCAAGTACCATGCTGAAAGTAACAATCTCTATGATACCCCTACTTGTAAAAATGCTTCTTATCCAAAGAAGACATGCTGCCTGACAACAACTATCTACTTGTTTCATGGAGAAAACAAGATCAAAGTAAAAAATGAACAGCAAACAAGAAATAAGCTCCAGATAAATTGCTTAAAGGATTACTGCACAGGTTATGGACCATGAATGATAAATTGGCTTTCTGTTTAGTTTACTGGTAAAGCCTGCAAAGATGACTGCAAGTCTCCAACAAATGTATTGAGCTTCAGAAAATACTGTAATCCCATCCTTTATTACAAATACTGTCATATGCATTTCAATACCTAAGGCTTATACGTTATCGAGTTATGTAAATTTTCTCTGCATGGCAACAACAAAAAGGCTTTCAATGTAGGTGATTCTTTAACAGTATGCTTATTAAAGCTTATTTGCATCTTACAATCTCAGACAAGCTTACCTTATGGTCATTAAAGCATTCCTACTTAAACACAAAGCAACAGGCTGTGCAGCAACATACATTTTCTGAATAAGCAGCAGCATAAATCAACAGTATAAAAATATGACAGAAAACCAGAACATTCTGCAAAATCAATGATAGATGAAACGCCACTGTAGTACTTATGTCTACCCTGGATGAGGGGATACTCTGCACACAAACTGCATAACTGCTCCTTGCCTTGCTTGGACACATTGAGTCACTACATGGGGGAGTGGGGTGTAACAAGTATATCACAATTTGAAATGTTTCTGGCTGACTGTGATGGCTCTGACACATTTGTCATATCTCTCAACCTCAGAGCAAAAAATCTGGACAAAGCCATGAATAGAAGTGGGACAAAGGCACAAAAATAAGGACAATTTTTAAATATTGCTCTTATAAATTTAGAAAGACAATAGAATAGTAGGTCTTGCATTAGTATGAATTTTCTGAAGGGTATGAAATCTAAAACTCAAATGTCTGTCATTATTTTCTAACTTCAACCTTTAATGATTTGCTACTAATTTTCCAGAAAACCACAATTTTATGAAAAACGGACCAAAAATGTGATGCAAAAATATAAAATAGCCACACAATACAGCTGGGAACCTGTCAAAGAAGGGACACTTTTTAATATTAGTACTGTTAAGTTGAGCAGCTGACAAAATAAAAGAATCTACATGCATTTCTGAAATAACAATAATGTATAATTCTGATCATTACAATTATTTATTAATTGTAAACCCTCCACATTTTCTTCCAAAACTGCCATTTTGCAGAGGAATTATTAGGGGGAGAGCAACATTTTGAGCAAAAGTCAGGGACGGTTGAGTTTGGATATACCTAATTCTATAAAGTGATTTATTTGCACGTAATAACCCAAAAGACTTTGAACACCAAATAAAAATGAACCACCAGGAAAAAAGACCTCAGTGCAGCCAAAATTTATTGAAGGTTAAGCGCGTTCATCTGTGTAAGACCAGACTTAATCAGAACAATTCTCATACAAAAAAGTTACCCCTTAAATACACTCCATAAAAACTCCCCTAATTAATGAACAATTAAAACTATTAAAATTTAAAGGCACAACATGTTTTAGTTTACATATAACAGCCATACCTTTTCATTTTTAAAATACTTTTGCATTTGTTCAAGACTGGAAACTGTGTTGCATTCAAAATTATTTGCCAACGTAATTTACATTCTTCTAACTTTTCTGGTACAATAAGACCTTGTACATCAAAATAAATCTGTTGAATTAATAAAAATCTAAATTTATGGTTACATTTGTCAATGTGCCTATTCAATGCATTTGTTTTAACTTTTTTTGCAATATCCATAATATGCTCATATATCCTGGATTTAAAAGTTCTAACAGAACAGCAAGTACCTCTCAATCTCTTAATGCAGGAAATCTGGACAAGGCCAAATATATTGGGGGGACATACATACTGTACTAAAAATTGCTGTTGTATAAACTTAAGACAGTTCATAGAATAACAGGCCTTGCTTTAGCATGCATTTTTCTGAAGAGTATGAAGTCTGAAACTCAAGTCTGTCATTATTTAGAAACTTAATTCCTAAATGACTTGCCAGAAAACCACAAATTTTATGAGGAACAAACCAAAAATAAGAAGCAAAAATCTATTCATTCTGTGAAAATCTTGAAAGTTAAGAGGTACAGTTCAGCCGGGGCTGGCTTTGAGTTTGCCACCCTTTCCCCCCTCACAAAATCATGGTCGAATGGGGCGTCCCCCTCCTGCAGCCATTCCAATGTCCCATTACTTGGCTATTTCACCCCATTTACCATAAACACTGCAATGTGCATACTGCTTTACTTCTGCAATGATTTGGATTTCATTTAAAAGTTTTATTTTACATTTTACAGCACAAACACTAATAGACATCTGCTAAACAAAGCAATGCAGTCTCACAATGAAAATGGACTTAGCATTAAAACTTCTCTGCCCTTGAAACTCACATTCATTGAAACAGCACTGAAACCCACATTCAAAGAAAATACATCTGGCCAGTGGCATATAAAAAATAATTTTGGGCTGCTTTCAAATCATAGGCCCCTTACACACAAAACATGTGTGTTCTTTGATACACCTTCCTGATTGTATTAAATTATATTCTTTGTATAAAATAGTACAGTCGTTAGAGGGTGTTCTAAATTTATTGTTTTGAACAATGAAACAAAATGCATGCACCAATAATGACAAATCTGCCCAATTCAGAACATTTCCATCATAAAAGTCTACTCAAACGTCTACAATCCACCAGTATCAGTAAATATGCACAATCTCTGCAGAAGTAAAAGTCATCTAAATAATTCCACATTAAACATATTTGCAACTAATTAAGAGGTTGCTGCTAGCAAACAACTTTATATTTCATTGTTTCATCTACAAATAAAGTGCCTGTTGCCCTTGAGGAATAAATTGCCCATGTTACAGTAAAAATTTGCAATAGGGAATGGATGGCTAACTGATAACAGGTTGACACAGTTACTAGGTATCACAGCCAAAGACATTCTCAGGACTGCAGCATCCATCCCCTTTAAAAGTAGAACACAGTACAGTATCAGCAATGTATCTACATACTGTGGGAGCAGAACCCACAGCCTTCTGCACTGAAAACAAGTACACTACCTGTAACAATGCAAGTAGACTCAGCATAAGCAGCAATAAACTTCTCTTCCCCTGAAGCTCTTAGCTCCTTGTAAAATCCACTTGACACTCAACTGTATCTCTCAACTTTGCAGCACATGAGCACAAGAAATCTGGAAAAAGCCAAAATTTATTGGGAAGTGTGGGGGGGGGGGAGAATATCCCAAAAATCAGGGACACATTTTAAACATTGCTTGTATAACCTTGGAAAGTTGCTAGAATAAAATGCTGATACCACCATGCATTTCACTGCCAAATCTTGAACCCAGGACCCTGTGCACTACAGTCAGAGCAACATACCACTATGCCAAATCAGCTGTTTCTTGAAAGACAGGAAGACTGAAACTTAAATGGCTATCATTTGTGAATTCAGTTCACTATAGCTCTCAACCTCTTAGCAAAAAACAACTGAACAAAGCCAATAATGGGGGAATACAGCCCCAAAATAGGGACAAATTTCAAATACTGATCTTATAAACTTAGAAAATTGCTAGAATAAAATGTTTTTTATTACCATATATATATATATATATATATATATATATATATATATATATATATATGTATATATATATATATATATATATGTATATATATATATATATCTATATATATATATATATATATATATATATATATATATATGTATATATATATATATATATATATATATATATATATATATATATGTGTGTATATATATATATATATATATATATATATATATATATATATAGTCCAAGGTAGTAGCACAAACCACAGTAAAAACACAACACTGCTCCGGCACAATAAAGGCTGTCCCTTTTCCCCCGAACCAACACTGCTGTTGCAATCACAAGGAAAAAACGATGTTCCAACGGATAGTTTAAATATATTATTTAATGAAAAGAATTATAAAAACAGAAAAAAAATAATAACTGATTAAGCGCTTTCGTCTCCTTAACGGAGACTTCTTCAGAATCCAGTTGCTCTTATCAGTTCATACATTTTATAATAAAGCATTGATAGCCTATTGGCTAAAATTCAACAATTACTTTAATTGAACAAACTATTAGTTCAAACCAATTTAGTTTATACCAAATTAAAAGGGCTAGCTCGTAGTTTAAGGTCTGTACACAACTGCTCAGTACCTTACGTTTTAAAAAACAGTATGGTGAACAACAAACACAAATACTGATTCAAACATCATAAATATAATGAATATAAATAGTACACATTCCCTGATCACTTAAAATTCCATATTGTATCTTAAAATCATGTAAAAGCAATAATTAATCATTATATAAAAATAATATTTCATTGTTTTGTAAATCTGTGAACATGTGCATAAAAAATCAAATATATACCATAATAATATAAATACATTTATAAAAATATGTATATGTAAAAATCTATAACAATATATATATGTGTGTCACATGTATATATGTTAATATAATAACATCATAATAAAAAATAAAACCTAAAAATATTAAGTAAATAAATATATACATATACCTACATACCAAATATTTTAAAATAAATTAAAAAATCTTTTTAAAGTGTGAATCAGTGGATAAAAGCTACCAATGAGTTCAGAAGTTAAAAATTATGCAACAGATCCTAAGGAATCTCTTACTATAACTATGTTTATAAAAATGAAAAACTTAGAAATTAAAAAAATCAACATCTTAGAATGTTAAAATATAATGTTAGCCATTAAAAATTTTGTTAGTTAATAAGAAGTGAATGAACAGGAAAATTTTAACATATTTAACTACACTGATATTTCCATTAATCAAAGTTTTTTTGACTTGTTCACAAAAGGTTTCACCTTTGTACCTGTGAACAAACCCAGAATTGAAAACATAGTACTTGATGTCAAGTTGTTCACTCAAAAATTGAATTTTAAGCATATATACAAAGATAGACCAGTTCAAGACAAGGAGAATGTTTTAACTAGGCACAGTACATACAACCCACCCTTACATTATGAATTTTGAAAAGTGTGTTATTAATAAGATAAGAAATGAATTCAAGAATGGCAAGAAAATGAGATATAATTTGACAATGGACGAAAATAAATTATTAAATGATTTAAGCACTAATGACAAAACACATGTAATGAAACCTGATAAAGGTGGGAGGGTGGTTATTATGGACAGGTGGGATTAATTCTTTCATTAAATAATATATTTAAACTATCCGTTGGAACATCGTTTTTTCCTTGTGATTGCAACAGCAGTGTTGGTTTGGGGGAAAAGGGACAGCCTTTATTGTGCCGGAGCAGCGCTAGATATATATATATATATATATATATATATATATATATACAAACCCTGTAGATATAGCCAACTTGCTGGCAGACATACAGTGAAAACTTCACTCCTCTGTCCCCACCCCATCAGTAAAACAGGACATATGCAGTACCTGCCTCTCTCCCATTATCTCTAGAGAGCAAGTCATCACTGCCCTCTCAAAGGCAAAAAAGTACAGCCTCCATGGGATCCCATAACATCCCAGGCTGCATCCTACATGAACTCAGGTAAGAAGTTGCAGCACCATTAGGCACTCTATTCAACCAAAGCCTGAGTACTGGCTTTGTCACAGCCGAGTGGTGGACAGCTACTGTCATCCCTTTGCACCAAGATGGAGTGTCCCCCAATCCAGAAAATTTTAGATCCATCAGCCTAACTAGCCTGATCAGCAAGGCCATGGAGTGGATTATCATGGACCTCATTAACAAGGACATTGGCAACCTCCAGACACTTGATCTGACACAGTTTGGTTTTATCAAGGGGAGGTCATACCTGTAAAGTTGTTTGACTTCTTTGAGACAGTCACCAAGGCCATAGATGAGGGGAAGACTATGCACACTACCTACCTTGACCTGACCAAGGCCTTTGATACTATTTCCCACTCAGGTATAATAGATAAACTCTGTCAACTAGGCATCAATCCATATGTTACCAGATGGGCAGCAAACTGGCTTACTGATAGAACCCACCTAGTCAAAATAGGGGAAGCCACCTCAAGTAGTAGACCCATAACAAGTGGTGTACACCAAGGATCAGTCTTGGGGTCTCTGTTGTTTGGGATATACTTCTCATAGGTGCAGGCCAAATCTAGTGGGCTATGGCTGACCAAGTTTGCAGATGACTGCAAGCTGGGTGCTGTCATTAATTCCCCTAGTGATGTAGACATGCTCTCCAAGAGGGTCTCACCCGAACAAATAACTGGTTCCAGAAACATGGCCTCAAACCGAATGCCAAAAAATGCATCATCCCTTTTGGGGAGAATCATGTCCCCACAAATTTTCACACTGATAATAAGGCACTAAGCACGCAATCAGTCGTGAGGGACTTGGGAACCCAGGTTGATAGCAAACTGACTTTTGACCACTATATTGCCTCCATTGTATGGAAAACTTTCTACATGCCCCACCTCACTAGTATGGGTATCTCATGCAGGGGACAAGGTGGTCATAACATCCCTGTATTCTTTCCTTATAAGACTGATTATTAAATACAATGCCTCTTTCGACATGTACCCCGCAAAGCACATGCAGCAGCTGGAGAGACCACAGAGATTCCTCACCCAGAGAATCCAGAGCCTTAAACATCTACCCTACACAAATAGGATAAGAGCCCTATCCCTCAACTCAGTCTCCCACAGACTCTTCAGAGGTGACCTCTGTCTGGCATACAAAGCAATCTCAGACCCCACCCTGATGGGACTGCTGCATATCTGCAAGTCAAATTCCACTCGAGTAACCCACATGTGAGACCTCAGCCTGGTCTGTGATATCAATAGGACTTGGTGGGACAGATTTGTGTCACAGAGACTCCCCCTTTTGTGGAATAGACTCCCTCTCCCCGAGGGGGGGGGGTATAGTTATTTATGACAGTCTACTGTACACATGTAAAGTACATGAATTGTTACATACTTCAGGTAACTATTCTAATGTTTCCCTCAATGAAATCAACATTGGATATAGAAAAATTGACATATCTATAGAGGAATTCTTAATTGACAATAGGATAAATGATGATATTTACAAGTATATTAAAGTAGATTATCCCACTTTAGCCACCATAGACGGCATCCCGAAGATACATAAAGGAATAGAAGATCCCCCTTTTAGACTGATAATATCAGGGAGCAGATCTAAGACATTTCCTATGGGTAAAGTGATTGGCACATATCTCAAACATAGATTTCTGGGAATTTTTAAAAAGTTATCCCATGTATTTATCCAACAATGATATACTATTTGTGACCATTGATGTCATAGATTTGTTCTCATGCATTCCTAAGAAGAAGGGACTAGAGGCATTTGCATGTAGTATCAGGAAACATGCTGACATCCAGTGGGACACCACATGTCTTGTCATCGAAATGATGTCATTGGTCCTTGACCATAATTATATCTTTTTTGAAGGAAAATTTTTCAGGCAAACCAGGGGCGTAGCTATGGGAGCCGCTTGTGCCCCTATATACGCCAACCTGGTCATGCTCGATTGGGAAGAGACTAAAATATTTGAAAGCAATTATATGAAATATATTAAATATTATTCAAGATATTTGGATGACATCTATTTGATATGGGATGGTGGAGACATTTTGTTGGATCAATTTTTGGATTATATCAATAATAGTAATAGTTATTTGAAATTTACATTTTGTAAAAATAACAAGGGTCTGGCATACTTAGATACACTAGTTTCTAGAGATAAGTTTAGTTCTAAGATATATAGGAAAAACACATTTTCAAATAACTATTTAGAATATTCTAGCAATCATCCAAAGAGGCAATTTATGAATATATATAAGGGGCAACTTATTAGAGCAGTCAGGATGACATCAGTATGCACTGACATGTTAGATGAAGTGACATTCATCACCTCACTATTTGAGGAAATAGGATATGATGTCAAACCCATGTCCAAAGTTAGGAAATATGTAATTAATGAGTGGGAGAAAAATATACACCCTTACTGGGAGAAAGATATAACAGTAATGAAAAGATGGTGCAAAACTTAGCTGTTAAGATGACAGATGATAGTTCCTTTGATAGGACATGTATTTTGGAATATGGAGCACATATTGGTAAGGTTAAGAAAATCCTGACTGATAATTGGCATATTATATTAGTAGATCAGTATATTGCCCCTATTTTAGGTCAAGGCCCCAGATTTGTCAATAAAATTGGCATTAACATTAAACTTATATTAGAGAGAGCTCATATAAATAAGACCCCCATATATAGGAGCACAATTAAATGCGGGGCATGTAAACAATGTTACACTATATTTCAGGGAGATAGTGTGGTGTTGGACAACTATAACCACACTTGTATAAAGTTTTGTGGAGGTAACTGTCAAACCAAAATGGTCATTTACCTTGCTATATGTAGGACCTGTTCTGGGTTCTACATAGGCAAGACACAAAGGAGATTCAATAGATGCATTTATTCCCATCTATATAGTATTAAAAGAACGGATGACAAAAATGCACTCTATAGACATATTAAGGAGCACGGAACAGTCACTTCTTTAATTTTAGTATAGTAGACATTGCGCAGGTTGACCCAAGAGGGGGAGATTTTAAAGGCTTGCTCCTATATAAAGAATTATGGTGGCAAATTCATACTGATGCCTCTGTTTCACCAGGTTTAAATGACACTATATCTATTAAACCATTATTGGCCTTGAAATTATATATTTATTAAGTAGTTTCTTTTATGTTCATTGTAGTAAGCCATTGACATTGGAGTGTTAAATAGCAACTTTTTAATTGTAATTCCTTACATTCTCTGCGACTAAAATAATATAATCCATATATTTGATATATTCTTATATATTTTATATATTCTATGGTTATTAAGCTGATTTTCTGAACTGATTTTTTGAAGTATATTTTTAACTACAGTTCATTTTTATTATTTTAGTTTATTTTTTTGTATGTAATACAACACTTTACTATAGTAGTATTGCTATGTTAGTTAATGTGTATGTATGTCTTTAAAATTAGTAAGACTGATTGCAAAAAGAATTGGCACCAAAAAAGTTATTTAAAGATCTGTTAACATCAGTTTTAGTGTTCTGATGAAGCTTGTATTCATACAAGTGAAAGCGCTTAACCTTTTGCAATCTGGATTCAATAAATGTACTGTCGCTATTTGAGCCATTCGTTTGTTGTTAAACGTTTTTGTGCTGCTGGTTATCATTGGTGCAATTGAAGTAGTGTGTGGATTTCCCAAGACACAGAGGTCTGTTTGCATTACGGTGGATTTTGGTATTTTGTTCTCACATAAAGCAATGTATCTCATTAAACCTTTTTAAGTGCAACCTGGATAACTGGAAGAGGAACAGAAAATGCACCCCTGGGATTCCACCTATGTCCCTGCTGGACAGTGGCATAGGGTTCTGACTTGTTGGAACATGGGCTAGACTTGTAAGGGCCTTAGAGCCAATAGCCTATTAACTTCCTATGAGACAATCATTAGGCCTTCTTCATATATGTCTGCAATCTCAAAGGAAGCACCCAGATCTGTTCAGAACTGGTGGTCAAGGGCACCACATACACAAATGCTGCAGATATTGCCAACTTACTGGCTGACAGATTCAGTGAAAACTTCAACCCTCTGTTCCCCCATCAGTACATCGGGACATCCCCATTACCTGTCCCCCTCCTCTTATCTCTATGGAACAGGTCATCACTGCCCTATCAAAGGCAAAAAATACAGCCTCCATGCGACCAGATAACATCCCAGGGCGCATCCGACATGAACTTTGGCATGAACTTGCAGCACCATTAGGCACCCTATTCAAACAAAGCCTGAGTATCAGCTTTGTCCCAGCCAAGTGGAGGGTAGCCACTGTCATCCCTTTACACACAGGTGGAGCATCCACCGATCTGGGAAATTAGAGACCCATCAGCCTAATTAGCCTGATCGGCATGGACATGGAACAGATCATCATGGACCTCATTAACATGGACATTGACAACCTCCAAACACTCGACCCCACACAGTCTGGCTTTGTCAAGGGGAGGTCATGTCTTTTAAATGTGGTTGACTTCTTTAGACTCTGGATAGGGGCTTTGAGTGCTGACTTGTCTAAACATTGGCTAAACATTTGGCTAGGTTTATAAGGGCCTCAGGGTGAATAAACTAGTAACTTCCTATGACCCTAAATAAAGTCATATGGGGAACTGTAAAAAGGGGAAAAATCTAAATATGACATGGATAGACTGCAAAACAGCATCTGACAGTATTCCACATTCAAGGAAGAAAGACTGCTTAAAATGTTTAAGATACATCCTACACTGATCGAATACATTACAGCGACCATGAAACAGTGGCAATCTACTTTGCGGTTAAGCCATGATAAAGGACAAATTATTATTCCAGGGATAAAAATTCAAAGAGGGATATTCCAAGGTGACTGTCACAGCTGCTTTTTTGTTTTGCCCTTAACCCATGAAGTTGTCTACTTAAATAAGGTCATGGCTACAATCTGGCTCCCAGAAAACAGCAAAGTGTAAAGAATTCGCATCGTCTTTTTGCGGCTGATTAAAGACTGTATAGTTCATCTGATGAGAAAGTGAAAGCAGAACTGCAAGTGGGCAAAACTTTTTCAGATGATTTAAGAATGCCATTTGGTCTTGATAAATGTGCAAAAGCAACCTTTAAAGCAGGAAAGCTGCTCCACCAAGAAAACGTTAGCTTGGGACCGTAATGTGATATAAAAGAACTTGAGTAAAAGGGAGTGTATAAATATGTGGGAATTGATGAAGGATCAATAACTAAACATTATCAAATGTGAATAAAACTTAGTAAGGAATATGTCAGAAGACTAAAATTAATGCTGAAAGCAGCACTGATATCTAGGAACAAAGTCCAAGTTATATAAACTAATTTGCTCTTCCTGTCCTAATTTACAGTTTTTGAGTTACTGACTGGCCTCTAAAGCTGCTGGATTGGTTGGACAGGAAAACTAGAAGGGTGCTTTGTGCTTATCAAATGATTTATAAAAAAATCAGTGTATATGAAGACTATATATTCCCCATTCTGAAGGAGGTATGGGCCTCCTTGAAAATGATTGCTTGTATAGATCTGCAATTGTAGGTCTGCATACATATCTGCTGACCTAATGACCAAAATGTAGTAAAAGTTTTAAAACATGAGGAGAAAGTCTAAGATGACTTCACTGCTTAGTTTAGCAGAAGTGTATCTGTGTCAAGTGGGAATGGATATCAAACCAAAAGTAGATAAAAATCAGACAGCAACAGAATGTGCCAAAAAAAAAACAAAAGAATATAAGGTGAAGAATCAGATGAGAGGGGAACAAATGTGGAAAATGCATAAATATAGCTGCAAGTACAGAAAACTCTTGGAACAACCTCATGTTGATCAGGATCGAACACAGGAATGGCTAGGGAGAGGTGAATTAAAACCAAAAGATGAAAAGTTGATATTGGCAGCCAAAGGTAGTGGACTGCATGCACATTGGTTTACAAAGTCCATTAAACATGTAGGAGAAACAGACAAATGTAGATTTTGTAAAACAGAATTGGAAACAGTTCCACATCTTGTTGCTGGTTGTGATGTATTAATGGCAGAAGGACTGTATACTGAAAGGCATAATAATGTGGGAAGACTGTTGCTATGGAGATTGTGCAAACATTATAATACTGAAGTAGCTGAAAAGCATTGGAAACATGAGCCACAAAGCATTACAGAAAATGAAGTTTATATCACATGGGATCACCCATTACCAACAGTTCAAAAAATAGATATGAGAAAAACAGATGTAGCAGTTCATGAAAAGAAGACAAAAGTAACATTGATCATTGAAATTGCTATTGACTACATTGTCTTACGTACAGAGAGAGACAAAGTCATAAAATATCAGGATTTGCATGCAGAAATGAGGAAAATGTGGAAGGAGTATACCCAGACAATTCCAATTGTAGTAGGAGCAATGGGTCTTATAAAAAAGAATTTATAATTGCACTTAGATATGCTATCGGCACATGCAACTCTGTTTGTTTGTTTCTTTCAGCTTTTCCCGGTTACGGGTCGCCACAGCGGAACTCCGGTCCGCTAATGATTGGCAGTTGATTTTTACATGCCGGCTTGTCAGGCCTGACACACAACCTTCAATGAAGGTATGCCCATTCATGCATGTCTCCACGCAGAAGACACTCTAGCTGAGAATCGAACCAGACAGCGTCTTACTGTGAGGTGACAACGCTACCGCAGCACCACCACCGCAATGTTAGCAACTCTGTATGAATTGCAAAAGGAGTCAAAGAGCATGAAGTTCAATCATACTTTGACTTAGGAATGGGGTCCATTCTTGTCATGCTATTAAAAAAGAGGCATCCTGGGAAATTACCAGGACACATTGACGCAATGTGTTTTTGTTCTGAACAGTGCAGCAAGGACATGTAGGTGTGTGAAATTGAGGCTAAATTTATCAGCCAGTAAATTTACTCTATCCCCTGGTTTGTTATAGGAAGTTCCATTTACTTTTAATTCAGCACACTGCTGAATGTTCCCTTTAAGACTGTGTACATAATTAAAACATGCCTTATGTTTATCATTAACCTATGAAGCTATTTTACCCCAGAGTTATAGCTTTGATGGACTTGATTAGTCCCCTGGGTTGCTTGTTGAGACTGATGAGAGCTTTTTTTTTGGGGGGGGGGTATAGCCCTTCCTATTTATAGACAGGATATTCTTTATTTTATTATACAACCAGTTTATAGTGGAGTTTTCACCAAGGGCTCTTGTTCTTTTTAAGTTTGTCCTAAGTTTATTTTGGTTTGATACTGCTATTTTTATGTAATTTACCGTGCTTGTACAGGGTTTTTGTAAACACTTCTACACAGGCCACCATGTTCTTTGAGTTGGGCTGGCTTGGAATTTAGCTATGCCATTGATTAATTGGAGGTATTTAGCCTTGCAAAAGTTCTTAAAGGTTCTGAGGTTTGGCAGGAGTTCAGCCTTTATATTTATTTCAAGGGAAAGTTATTTGATCTGACCAATAAGGACATTACACAAAGGAGGGGGTTACATTGTTCCTTCATATTTGTGAGTACCATATTCGGGATATTTGTACCTCAGTAGGTGTAGAGAGTAGTTTTTCCAGGGTATTTAGTTTGACAAAACCCAGGAATTTGTAACCCTGCATGTTAGGGATTGTGTATTTATCACATTTCATGGTGGGATACTTGAAATCACAGATGAATGTGGAGTGCTGAATTGTGAGGACTCCAATACATTCAAGTGCATGTCATGGTTATCCTGGGTCATAGAGATGATCCAATAGCTAGCAATGATGTAATATTTAACTTTACCTAAGGTTAGTTGGACAGGGGTTAACTGAAGCATGTCCTATTGTTTGACCCATCTTGAGGTGTGTTTTTACTTTTTATGTGGACTGATACACCTCCACTTCTTGTCCCTTCTTGTGCAGTAGCTGATCTAAATGTGTGGAAGGCATTATAGCTTTGCATTTCCAGGGTGCCTTCCATGGTTTTAAACCACATCTCAGCAACTGCACAGATGTCAACACTCGTCATGGGTAAGAAGCATTTCCAGGCAGTGGAACTTTTGTTGAGACACCAAACACTGAGTAGTAGCACCTTTAGTATATCTTGTGTAGAATGTAATATATTGGAAGGTTTATCAGATTGGAATGGCCTACAAAAGGCACTACAACAGTGTATAATGTTTAGGCCAATATTTGAAAGCCTTGTAGGGACAGATGCAGATGACACCTGATAAAGTAGCATGGTCTGTCAATTATGTCCTCCCAAGCTGACAAATATCGGATCCCCCTTAAAAATGCACCAGTAACTAAACCAATTGTTAATGTAAATTATCATCTCTTAATATTGTAGTATCATCCTTGGAGAAGGTAGAATGCCTGGGATACAGTCTGAAAGCGCTATCATGTTTCTCTTCATACAGATCAGGGAGGTACATCTCAGGTCATTAACACCCACATGAACTATGGCAGAGTCATACTGGTACTTGTGGTTCAATGTTCTGAGTACACGTGTGATCTAGCAGATCCTTGCCTCTGATAGGCAACTGACTGTGGCTGTCTCCTTGCTCAGCTTGGTGAGGGGGGAATCAATGTCGCTCATAATAGAGTCTCCAATGACCAATATATTGGGATGTGTGGCAGTTTGCCTTAAGGGCTTGGAGGGTGAGACATTGTGAGATGTGGTTGTGTGTGTCCTGGTGTGTAGTGTCTTTGTAGAGTGCTTGGGAGGTTGCTGAGGGCAGTGTATGGGAGGCGTTTGAGGTTTGGGTAGATTGCATTTAAGAGTCTCAGCATATGTGAGTTTGTGTGTCTGATCCATGGTAGGTGTAGCAGGTGTAGTTACTGGCAACGTTTTTTTGAGATATCATTTGTAAATACCTTTATTGAATTATCACTTGTAACATAGGCAAATTTACATTTATATAAAAACAATCAAACTGTATTAAAATGTAATGTTTACAAACATTATACTTTACATATATTGCTATATATCATATAACCTAAGCAACATTACACAAGTTATTCAATTCCTGCCTTTTTTTAACAAGAAACGTGCTTATTAAACCATCACTTATGACATAGACAATCATACATGTATATAAATGAAAACAAACCACACCAACGCAATCCTAGTCACAAGCATTTTACATCACAAACCAAACAAAACATTATACATCACTTATAATCTACCCATTCATGTCCATTCAGACATTACATAGCTCATTTATGCCCTGTCTTCTTTTAAACCTCATTCCTCCCCTGTATGTGTTGCTCCCAAAATTCCCATTTTGTTCCTATGTAGTTTGCTCCTACCCAAGATCTCAATTCCAGTTGTATTATCTCTGACCTCCAATTAAACACAGCAAGGCCTTATCACATCTAGGCAATTCCAATTGTTTATCATAGCTCAGAAAAATTATCTCCCTTGTCACACCAATCTGCCCACCAAGTATCTCTGACAGTGCATCCCACAGGGAATCCTTAAAGTCTGACAACTCACCGTACTCCTAGAAAATATGTTCCCAATTACCTCTTTCTTCCTCATCACACCTCCAATATTTGCTGTGCACCTGAGAAAAAAAATATATGGATTCTACTTGGGCATATAAAAATGTCTATGTAAACATTTCCAAGCAAAAATCCTAAATCTTCTATATTGTGTTGCATATTTGGGAGACATACATATATCCCCCCATTGTTTCTTTGTCTCCAAAGACATAGTATAATTACATCTCTCACACACTGAACCAGTCTGCTTAAGAATAAGGGGGTTGTCAGTAAACAGAGACAAATGCAGCATTCCCGAGTTTACAAGAAAGGTGTGCACATAAACTGCATTACTGCCATAAGGCAATACCAACCTGGGGCATTCCCAACACAGATGCAGGATGGTGCATCAGTTCAGCTCTACCATCCAGGGCTCCATGAAGTATAATGGTCATTTCAGTCTCCTGAGAAAGGGATGAGGAATTCCTCCATGGCTGTCATGGTGGCTCTTTCATGGCCATCCACTTCTGTGCAGTGGCATGGGCCATCTGGATGGCATGCAGAATCATGACAGTGACCTTACAATAGACCCTGTGTGGTTGCCTTGCTGCAGCCATCAAATATATTCATTTCTACCCATAGCTCATGCTACAGAAGGTCACAGGATATCCAATTGTTTTTGTCTATGTCCAGTATCTGTCATCCATGCAGTAAAATTACCTGTGAGAACATCTCTAGGTGGTGCTTCTTCTTAGGCAATGTCTTAACTTTTAATTGCAGATACACTGCATTTGTCAGTGAGTGGACACATCACATATACAGCAACAGCCATAGTGGCCACACAGTCCAACGCTGGTTGTGCCACTGTAATTTTCTATGCTTACAATACCCCAATATCACATGGCAGGTCCCCATAACATTCCACTAGGGCAACATATCAATGGACTATGTTGTGATGTGCTACATGTAGCTGTGCCCAAGAAAGTACAGCCATCACAAGATCTGCATATTCACCCATACCCAGTACCAGCTGTCCTGCATGTCACCTTGTCACTACATTCCCAATCTAACATATGTAGCTGTTGTGCATTGTAACATAGCCATTTCTGTCTCCACTGAATGCCAGTGGTCATAGTGCACCACCCACAGCCCCACAACCAATGCCTTGCTGGGCTGTTGCTGCCTGTACCTGAACTCTGTCCTTAGTAATCCAGTTTTTCAACCCTTCCTGTGTTTCCCAGACCCCTGTTAGCAGTTGACTATGAAGTCTCTCTCCCCAAAAAAGAGGCTTACAGGTATTCAATCTCCCCACCTATCAATGTGCTGTGTAATCTTACCTCATCACATGTACTACA
Source organism: Protopterus annectens (assembly GCF_019279795.1). Lineage (NCBI taxonomy): Eukaryota > Metazoa > Chordata > Ceratodontiformes > Protopteridae > Protopterus > Protopterus annectens. The sequence goes on from NC_056750.1 coordinate 581,884,918, forward strand.
GTCCTGTAAAATCTAAAGCCATTGAGGTTATTTATAACAGAGCTCCATCACAGACCATCCTGTGCCTTGCACCCCCAACAGCAGGAAGTTGTGGAGTAAACTGCTCCAACAAGAGAGTACCACTGGCATCCAGTTATTCTCCACACCTGCCACTGCCTTGAGTACCCCTACCTGTGTACTTTGAAAATATCCAGAAATTGTGTTACATTCACTATTTCTGCAACATTAAGCAGAACAATAAGCACTGCAATTGCCAAGGCTTTTTTTATAGCAGAACTTCTAGCCTTTTAACACTGTATTTGAGCTAATAAGGCAATTAATGATAAATGTTACTAAATCACATATTTAATGCACTGCATGCGAGTCACTGAATGCAAAATGAGATTTGTGCCTGCCTGTGCACATTAACTGATCACTGCAAAGCATATTGGAAGTTTGCACATGCGCAGGCAGGTCCATGACTGCTACAAGCCCATGGATTTCTTAGTCAGCCTTGCAGCCTCACTTGCTATGCCACAAACATGGACACAGACAGTTTGTACAGGCCCCCATACTTTAAAGTTGGTGCATTACCCACTACCAAAAAACTGGCACAATGCATGATAATATGCAACTATATAGTGGCACTGAGCTCTGCCGCATTGCTTTACTTCCCACCAATACACAATGTGTGATACCTGGAATGTGGTTAACACCAGTGTGCTACCATTTTCCTCTAAACAGCAACCGGTGAAATTACCAAAGCTTTTTAAGTGCTGAGTTTGGGAGAGCTCATGTGTGGTACGGAAAATAATCCAACATTGGGAACATCTTTGAGGGCCACAAGTAAAAACCTGGATACTTGGTATTGCCTTGGCAGGATGATGATCACACACTGTGGTGACTAGCGTTCACACTGATATAGTGACCTAAAAAGGTGACACTATGACCTTCCTATCCAGTGGGAAGTGGTGGTTAGAGACAGGAAACGGGAGTTTTGCTTTAATTAGTAAGTGGTGGTTACTTGCATATAGGTACGTATAATCGTTCACCTATAATATATATATATATATATATATATATATATATATATATATATATATATATATATGTAGCAGCAGATTCTCACCAGTGGCATGATGTTGTTGACTGGGATGACAGTGGATGTATCACCGCCATCCTGATTTCATCAACTATGTTGAACCTCACAGTTTGCCATCCCTAAGTGTTATCACCATGGCCTTAAACCTGTCATTAATGCTTGGTGGCCAGGCCCATCTATCTTGCCCTATTCTTACTTTGTCCATTCTGTCTTCCCTGTCTGTGCCAGTTACACTTAGCATACCATGGGCATACAACTGACAGGCTTGTTAGTTAATGTTTTGCAATGGCTGTTCTATGTCATGGTACATTATTGTCATTGGGTGTCCATGTCCCATAAACATCTGTGACAGTGCCTTGGTGTGGTCTCCATGGTGTCATGTAGTGTACTGTCTATAAATAACAAAAATCCACCACACTGATAGAACAAAAGAAGAAGCACACTTTAGTGAAAAAACACACTTTAATATCGCTTTCATCTCAAAAGGCACTTCATCAGAACAGAGTAACATAAACACAGCACAATATATACCATTCAACTAATGAGCACAATAATTCAATTTAACAACCAATTAAGTATTTAAAACACCAGTACACCTTTACAGAAATATAAAAAATTATATAAATCATTTTAAAACTTTTAACCTTCTGTTTTTTAAAAAAAACACTTTATATTAACAGAATCATTTATTCCAGGCTGCTTATCAGCACTTGACCTCAATTGCCACATAGTTTCTCTTTGTTCGACATAGTCTCTATAAGACCCCCCCCCCACGGCATTTTCAGTTACTTGTTCTAAAACTGAAAACAAAAAATTTTTATAACCTGTACATTTTGTAGAATGTCTAAACAATGCATTATTACTATGTTTAGTTTTTATACAGTAATAATGCTCTTTGATTCTTTTACTTAAACATTTAGTTGTCATACACATGTAAAATTCATTACAACCCGAACAAAGACCAACATACACTATACCATGTGTATTACAGTTGTACACTCCACCAACAGGCATAGTCTTGTTCAAATGTAACAATTCAACATAAGGTCCTTCTAGAATAAACCTACAGGAACTACAAAACCCACATTTATACATTCCTTTAGTACGTGTTCCAATGGTGGTATTGGTTTTTGTAAAGGAATCAAACTGCAAACATTTTTTCAAACAAGAAGTATTTTTGTATATAAACCTTGGTTTATCACCTATAACCTTAAACAATTCCGAATTCCCTTTCAATATGTTCCTGTTTTTACATATAATAGATGTAATACTGCTTCTATCAATCGACATATCTAAAATACACGATGTAACATAATTATTCTTTGTAACACTCAAAACATTTTGTGTTTCATTGGCAGATGAATTATTAAAATCGTTTAACTTAAACCCATACAATAAAATAGGTGGAAAAATCCAAAAATCTACGTTTTTTTTATCTCCCTAGCCTTTTTGTCCAATAATTCAAAGAGGTAGCCTCTCTCCAAAGACATCCCTTGTATAAAGTTAATTTCTTGTTCAAAAACAATATCGTCTGATGTCATACGAAAGGCACATATAAATTGCCCCTTCAGGATATTATTCTTCATAAAAATAGGGTGATTGCTAGAATAATGTAGGTATCCATTCACAAAGTTGTCCTTCCTATAAACCCTACTTTTAAAGTTACAATCCAAATAATCCCAACTAAGGGTAACATCTAAAAAAACTAACTGAATGTTCTACATCTCCTAAAGAAAATTTCAGGAATTTAACAGATCTATTGCTGCTATCACAAAAGGATATTACTTGGTCCTTGTCACCCTCAGTCACAAAAAGTAAATAGTCAACAAATCTAACATAAAAAACAACTAAACAACTCTGTGGGATGCTAGCATGGGCTTCAAAATACTTTGTTCTAACCATCCCAGCACTATGTTGGCATATACTGGGGCCGCAGATGACCCCATAGCTACCACTCTTAGCTGTCTGTAGATTGTTTTAGTTAAACAAAAAATAATTATTAAGCAAGACATCTAAAAGCATGCAACAAACATAAATATCATTGTTTGAAACATCTGCTATTCAGCCCAAATAATGTCTTTCATAATCTATACCGTCATTGTGTGGAATACTTGTGAAGAGTGACTGAATATCAACAGTAAGCAACACATTTTTTCTTGGATCAAAATAATAAGTAATATTAAATTCTCTAAATTTATTTAAAAAATCCCAAGAATCCTTTATTGAAAATTCCATTATCTGCACAATCAGATTTAGCATAAAATCAACTATTAGTGAAATACCCTCTGTTACAGAATGAGGGGAAGAGACAATGGGCCTAAATGGGGGGTTGTATAAATGTTTATGAATTTTGGGGATACCAAATAGGGTCCCCAAACAAGGTTCACTAACTAACATAAATTCATACATTTCAGAAGTAATATTTTCATCCATTAAAAGCTCATACAACTGACTTTGTATAATCCTATAAGCCTTGTGAACATAGTTAGAATTTATTATTAGATATTCAACGTTGTTGTTTAACATTTTTTTTCCAAAACATCAACGTACTTATGCTGTTCTAAAATAACTAACCCCCGCCCTTGTCTGCTTTCATAAACCTAAGATGACTAAGACTGTGTAATTCTTTCAAAGCCACCTGCTGCGCCCTAGTTAGATTAAAAAAAGTTACATCTGGCTTTCTCATACTTCCTAATCTCATCTTCACAACAATTTTCAAACACACAAATAGTGTTAGACAATGGAGGAGAAAATGTACTTGGTTTTCCAACTTCCATGTTGGAGAAAGCATCATTTAAATTCAATTTGCAACAGTACAGTTTCAATCCTAACAAGCTATGCCCTAAGTCCATCCTTTTGGAAGGCACAAAATTAAGTCCCAAACTAAGTACATACAACTGATAACAATTAAAAATGTATTCAGAAAGACTGTAAATTGTAACACCATTAAAAACACCAAAAGTATTTAAATTCAATTGTTGCCCTTCTTTTTGTTCCTTACCGAAGGTTTGCGGGTAGAAGTTTTGCACGTCCCATTCCCTGTCTTCGGATAAATCTTCTCTAAAGGGACATTCCCTTTGGCAATAATATTAGGTACAGGAACAGATGAATCAGAGGAATAGTTTTGACAACCGGCACTTACTTCAACTGCAATGTCAGCTTCAAAGGCATTATCTGCTGAAGAGGTATTCAAATTAAGTTCCTCATCATGCTCTCTGCAAGAGGAAGTCATACAATAACTGTGTGGCCTATTGTAGCCTCGGTTAGAATCAGACGATCCCCAATCGGAAGCATGGTTGTCATAGCAACCATTAATAACAGAACAAGATTTAAAGGAGAAGTTCGGGTTCTTAACATCCGAAAAGTGCAAATACACACTATTGGTATTATATGCATTAATGTCTCTCTGTAATTTCTTAGATTTTCTTTCAACAAGACCCTTTTCAAAACTTTCTATATTAGATAGCATAATAGAATATTTTATCTGTATAACTAGACTGTTCATGTCTGAATCCACTCATAGGGATGTGCAATTAATGATGCAATTTGCAGTGGTATTTAACTTCAAAAGAGGATGTCTACATTGTTGGGATTTAGGGATTATCCCCAACTTGCAGTCATCAGCAAAGTCAGCCAAGGGCCTTCGACATTAGCCTTGACTTCAGAGAAGTATATACTGAACAGGAGAGGTCCCAGCACTGAGCTCTGTGCATACTACTAGTAACTGGCCTCTTGCTGGATCTGGATTCACCTACTCTAACAACAAGTATCCTGTCTGTGTGCCATTTGGCTATCCATCTGTTGACATAGTTATTTATGCCCAATTTTGTGAGTTTAACTATAATACCAGTGTGAAGAATTGTGTCAAATGCCTTAGCCAGGTCAAGGTAAACAATATGCACAGTTTTGCCCTCATCCATGACCCTACTTACTTTCTCAAAGAAATCCACCGGATTGAGCAGGCATGACCTGCCCTTAACATACTGAACTGGGCTGGGTCCAGTTTATGGAGATTTCCTATGTCGTTATTTATTAAGTCCATGATTATTCTTTCCATGGCCTTGCATATAACACTAGTCAAACCTATGGGACTATAATTTCCTGGGTCTGTTGATAATCTCCCTTTATACAGAGGGATGACTGTTGCTGTCCTCCACTCCACAAGGACAAAGCCAGTCTGGAGGCTGTAGCTAAACAGAGATGCTATTGGGCCTGATAGGTTCTGTTTCAAACTATTTAAGATGCATCCTAGGATATTGTCAGGAAGCATCAAACCCATGGTTTTAGATTTAAAGAGTGTGCTGGCAACCTCTTCTTCAGTGATAACTAGTAGATTGGTGTAGGAATGGTTGACGGCATTTCTTGTGTGGTAACCAGAGATGATGGGGAGTTGAAACTTGAGTTGAATTTGTTGACCAGCACATTTGCTATATCTTCTTGCTGAACACAACTGATGCACTCTGTAATTCTGCATCCTGTCCCCCAACCCTCCTTCCTCAAATTTTGGTTGAGGGGGGAAAAAAGTCTGTGATCAGGTACCTGGGGCTTCTGAAATGCAGGAAACAATCAGGTCCTGATTCTGTGCCCTGCCCCTCATCCACACTTCCTCAGATTTTAGTAGAGGGGAGAAAAAAATAAACAAATAATTTTTTTCTTTCTGGAAGCAAGCAGTTGCTACAATCTATATCACACACACAGCACAACACCACACTTTTTTTATTAATTAAAAAAGAAACATCTTTTTAAACTGTAGCAATCTGCAATTGCTACAGATTATACCCTACACAAAGTGCTATGCTCAGGTTTTAGTTTAAAAAAATCTTTTTTCGTTTAAACTCTGGTTTAGATCACACTGGGAGCACTATGGCACTCATGTTTGACCGCAAAAGCAATACCAGCTTTTAAAAGCCAATATGCACTGAAGCACAATCAGGATCAGTCTCAGATGGCTGATCACGCTCCCCTAACACTTTGCAGCCTGGCCAGTTGCGCCTTCCTCCTGCCCCTAGCTACACTACTGTCACTGTCTCTCTCTCTCATTTTTTTTAAATTATTTATTTATTTGTTTTGTTGACCAGGAAAGTCCACTGGGCTGAAATGAACCCATTTTCAGTGGAGGCCCAGGGAGAAAAGATCCATAACATTATAAGAAGAAGAAGAAGTAAATTGTTTAACAAGCATTACAAAGTGTAGTACAGTTACAAAACGAGTATTAATCTTGACAATCAATAGGAACATTGTACAATTATATGGTTACAAGTTATGAAATCAACTTTGATTCTAATCTAGTCTAGAATTTAGCAGACAGGAAAGATGAGCCATACACATATACAGTTTTAATATTTTTTAGACAGATTGATTAAGCAATAGCTTGTATAGTATACATGAAACAGGCATAGGTGATTACACTGTTGTACAAATATCTTGTGAGGCTAGTGGGGTAGTATATGATTTTCAAGGGTGACACTTAAGAAGTGTAAAGTGGGGAGTATAGTTTTAGAGAGGCTAAGTAAGAGAATCAGGTTATTGAAGTTTTGGAGATGGTGCATGGGCTGAGCAATTGAGATGAGAGATATTGATGTAAGGTTTTTTTGAATTGGAGGGCACTATTAGTGGTCCTGAGAGTGGGTGGAAGTGTATTCCAGAGTTTGGCAACAATGAAAAAGTAGAGATACTGATCTGCAGGGAGTTTTGGTCTATTTACTTGGATAAAATATTGTTTTTCAGATCTGAGATACCCGTTTAGTTGATAAGAGTGTTAGAACGGAGTCGAGGGCTGGGCATTCAAGAGGTTTGTATATAATTTTGTGTGCTTTAGCCAATTGTTTGTGTGTAAGATGTTGTGATAGTTCCAGCCAGTTCAGGGGTTGTAAAGAATGTCAATGGTGAGAGGAATATTTTGCATTTGTCACAAACTTAGCAATTTTGTTGTAGCAGGAGCCCATCTTAGTTTTTAAGCAGGAATGGATGTTTGTGGTAATGGGGGCACCATAGAGAAGACAGGGTAGGAGAAAGGTTTGAGCAAGTGTTTTTCTGGAAGAAAGGTTTAAGAAATGTTTATGTCTATAAAGGGTTCCAAGTTTTTGGTGTGTTTTTTTGATGTTGTTGTGTTGGTCGAATGTTAAATTATCATCTACAGTAACACTGAGTAACTTGGTATGAGGGACTACCTCTATAGTGGTTTTGCTAGAGGAGTAGATAATGAAGTTGGATTTATTGAGGGGGACATTTTTGGGGGTAGAAAGAGCAGGAGTTTGGCTTTGTTAGGGTTCACGGCAAGGTGGTTATTGGTCATCCAAGATTCGGTGGTAGAAAAAGCATTTTGGGTCAAGGTCAGGAATTCTGTTTTGGAGGTGCTAGAGCAGATAATAGTAGGATCATCTGCATATTGTACTACAGCTCCATGAGTAATAGCAGAGTGAAAGCTGTTGATGAAGATACTGGAAAGAAAGGGTCCTAAAATTGATCCTTGGGGAACTCCAGTAGCAGTAGTGAGAAAAGGTGAAAGGGAGTGAAGCCACTTGGTAGATTGTTGTCTGTTTGTAAGATAATTGGAAAACCAATCAAGAGCAGATGTGGACAGGCCTAGGTGTGAGAGCTTAGAATGGAGAAGAGTGTGGGATATGGTGTCAAAGGCTTTAGAGAGATCGAGGAAGAGTACAGAGACAAGTTGGTCATCATTACGATGGTGGTTGACAGTGTTTAGAAAGGAAAGGAGGGTCGTTATAGTGCTGTCTCCAGGTTGAAAGCCATGCTGAGTATTGGAAAGGGGCTGGTTTTGGAGAATATAATTCATAAGCTGAGACTGAATGCATTTTTTCCATTATTTTAGAAATGGGGGATAAATTGGGGGCAATGGGGTGTAAATTGTGTTATTGCCACCTTTACGTAGGGGAAGGGGAATGATAAATGCTTTTTTCCAGATGGAGGGTACATAGGACTCTTGGCTAGATCTGTTTATGAGAATATTGATGGGGTAGCTGATAGATTTGGCTGAGATTTGCAAATACTTAGGGGGTAGGTTGTCTGTGGCAGGACTACCAGGTCTGAGTTTTATTAAGAGCTTAGTTATTGTGGATGTAGGAACTGGGGAGAAGGTAAAAGGCTGTGAAGGGAGAGTAGAAGCTGAGAAATGAGTTAATGTTTTTTTGTTGTGACTAGTTTGTGGAAAGGTGGCAACTAGTTTGGATATAGTCTCTATAATGTAGGAATTGAAATGTGAAGGAATTTTGGCAGATGTTTTGTCAGGATCTGGAAAAGGGTTGTTTTTGGTACCCGGGTTTAGTAGAGTAGAGACTGAGTTCCAAAATCTTTTGGGGTTAAGGTTAGAGTAATTTTGGAGATGGAGATAGTATTGTTTTTTTTTTTGTCCTTAATGACTAGTTGTTTTACTTGTTTACGGAGCTGTTTGAAGAGTTGGAGTTCGATGGGATTTCTACTTCTCTGCCATTTTTTCCATGTTCTGACCCTTGTAATCATAAGTTGTTTGGTTTCTCTAGAAAGCCAGATTGCTTGATTTGTTTTTATTCTGTTGTTTTGAAGGAGGGGCCATTCTACTGAGGATGTTTAGGAATGTTGAATTGAATAATTCAACAGCTTGCTCCAGGGGTAAAGATTTAGAGTACTCCAGTTTATTTTACTCAAAGTTTTGTTGAAGTTTGTTTGGTCAAAGTTAGTTAACTTTCTAGTGGGTTTGTATTGGTGATGGTTTAGGGTTGAGGAGGTGTTGCATATTATGTAGGCAGGGTGATGGTCCACTAATATTTCAGAGGAGATTTCCTGCTGAAGAAATTTTGTTAGGGTCAGAGATGAAAATCCAGTTGAAAATGTTTTGTTTCTCTCCATTTATACTCATATTTTATAGTGTCCGCAGTGAAAATAAATGTGATATAGCAGCAACCACCACACATCACATACCTGGCTTACCATCACATGATGGGATCCCAGCAGTCTCTATGCCAGCTTCTATGTAGGATGATTTAGGTTATCCAGCAGGGAGGGGCCTGAAAGGTTCCCCTGCTGCCTTATACTAGCCTATATTTGGTGGAGATCATGCAATCCCATTTAGGGGATGCTACCAGGAGGTTTCAGTATGTCACTTATCAGGAAGTGGAAGACCTGCTGATTGCCTTAATGGATGAGAAGTTTGACACCTACATTGACAGCTTTGAACATGTCCTTATCCAACTGTCAGAGTTGCACAACTTTCAGGCCCTGACCAATGGTTACACAGTGTCAGAACTCAGCCATGAGGGAGGTGTTAAAAATGCCTGACTTCAGATTGGGTGCAGCATTGACCAGCATGCCAGACAGACATCAACCCACTCTATACCAAACCATGGTGTTTCCTGTCCTCCTGTGTTATTCCCTGTGACGTCCCTGCCCTGGCCCAGTAATCAAGGAGCCTCAATCTTCACCACTAACACCAGTGAGGGATGTGCACATTGGGAAGATGAACAGTACACACACACACACGCACACACACACATTAAAGTACAATTTCCCTTAATAGCACACAGAGATCGCAGTCAGTCTTGGGCTGGTTTCTCCCGCTCTCTCTCCATAGACAATAAGACTCCCTACTGGCACAGCTACAGGGTTAAGATCTCAGCCGAGTGGTCAAGCCAAAACCTCCAGCACCCTCTCTGTCCAACCAGTGCTTCATGTCCCAGCCCAAGTAGCTGACAGACACACTTTGAGATTTGATTTATATTCAAACACACAGACACTCCTGGGGAAGGCTGGCACAGGATCTCCAGCTATGTTTCTTTCTGCCCAGACTATACAGTAGTACCACCTGCCACCAACCACCCTTATCAGCTACTACAAAGGCCCTTAGCAAAGTGTTTCCAAGTCTATTGTGCAATGTTACTGTTATCCAAATGGTAAGTCTGACTAAGACTTGAAGGCTATTTAGGAGGGGCTTGTACAGTACCACCAAATACATGCAAGTACCTTAAGAGCTTATATATCTCTACACAAACCAGCCAGAATTAAATGGTTTAAATATATTTAATAATAAATAATAAAAGCACAAGCCAATTCTCATTAAATCAACACAGTGACAACAGACTTCAGAATCACAGGAAATACTTTAAAACAACATTGCAGAACAGTCTCACATGAATACAGAAAACATCTTGATGACCCTTGCTATATTCCTATCTATCTCTAAAAGAAACTATGTTCTAAATAACTTACTTACAGAGCAAGGCAAAGTGCTGGTGAGGTAGTCAGATCCAGAACAAAATACAAAATGCACTGACTTTCTCTCTGAGATAGTTCTTAAGTTAATAATACACATTAGTGCTGAATCATCTTAGATTACACCATTCTTTGACACCTCTGCCTAAGTTTCCCAGGCTAGCAAAACCTTAAATTTTACCATGTCTCTGTTAAAAATACTTCTCTCTCAGAAGTGGACAGTTTTCTCTCAGAAGCTTGCCTGAAACTGAAAGTTGTAAAACAATTACCTTGGAAACCTGTAATTGCCTCTGTTTCCAGACAATAGAAAGAAGCCCTTAACCGAGACATACTGTCTCTTAGATGAGATAAACTAACTTTATAACACATCATAAAACTCTTAACTTATCAACTTATTTTCCTAGAGTTTTGCAAGTTAACTCTGTATATTCCAAGTTTTACTCTGAAACCATACATTGCATTGGCATATAATTTATACACATTTCTGCTCTTTTCCAACAAGGTGCAATGTGGTTACAATCTTGAAGCTCAATACAGAACATATAGTTTTCTTATATTTTTTGAGGCAAACATACAAAGCATATTACTATTCACAAATGACATAGAATTATTTACAAAACTCTATCTAGCTGGGCTGGCAGTGTCACATTTCTATATACATCATATTAATATTTTCAAGTGACATATAATTATTTACAGAATTCCAGTTAGCTGGGCTGGCAGCATCTTGATTTATCACATTTCCCTAACTAGTTTGCCGTCCAATCCTCCCCATCACTAATTGTCCTCCCTCTCTCTCTGGATTTGTCTGTCATCTGTGTTCACTAGTACATTGATGTCAGCACTTCCCCTGTGGGTCTTTGTCTTTTCTTATTGTCTTTTCCTACTGCAGTCCTTATACCACCTATCCTGCCCACATCTCCTTACTAACTTACCTCATTACTTTTCTTGGAAATAAGAAAAAAATGGGCATCTGTTCCCACCCCAATAAATTATACCCTTATTTCCCCACCACCATACCACACTTCCTTTGTACTTGCCCATCTGTGTATTCCTCTGCTTATCTCTCTCTCTCTCTGTCCTGAATATCCATTTCATTTCAATTCATAGAAAAAACTGTAATCATTCTGCTGTGTAGCATTTATCTGTTTCTCTTCCCAAACTGTCACTGTACGTGTAAATGAACATTGGCACGAACATACTACATACAAGCTACTGTGCTTTTGAGGTCGTGTGACTCCCATCATGTTGTCTTGGTTTTTATCTGTTCTGTTCCATTTTCACCAGTGAATTCTATAATTAGTATCACCCTGCAGTGTCCCCCCTTCTACATAATCAGTCTCAAGCAGTACTAGTAACTTTGCCTTTGTCAATTTGGTCCTTATTCGGCCACATAAGAGATTTCTTCTGTATCCAGCCCATTGTTCTACTTTCCTATATTCATTTATCAAATATTGCCAATGAAATGCTATTTAATGCTTACTATAACAGTACATTATTACATTATGTTACTATTTGCAGTATTGTCCTCATAAGCATGATTTTAACAACATTTTCTTTCTCCTTTATTTACTTTTCAACTGCTCCATGTTATTGTTTGCAGTATCAGTACATTACATTTTGCTGCTGCTTACTGGATTTATCCCGCAAGCATGATATTATACTGTTTCCTATACTGTTTACTTGAAATGTTTTACTGATCATGTTATTAATGCATGTCTTGTGCCATGTGGCTCAAGCTGTGGCTAACAATGGTCCTGTGACCATTCCACCTTCCCAGTTAACAGATGTAAATAAACAAACTTGGGAGCATTCATCTCTTGCTCTATACATGATTTTAATGTGGTTACATTTAATTTAAAATTGGATTGAGACAGCTGACTGTGAATTTTAAGTGGTGGTTCCTTTTCTTTAATTTAATGCAAAGCTCGTGTAGTTCAGCAGAGTACTAAAAGCTTGCCCCTCATACATTATTAGAGGCAAATAAAGATCAGACTTTCGCTAACAATTATTTGTTAAAGTTAACAACCCTTTTATTTCTCCCATGAAGAAAATCGCCACATTAAAACATAGTAAGTGGAAGACTTTCTTTTTCAGACAGTGTTAATATGTAGTCATGTGTCTAATAGGAGACAAACCAACAACAAGTACAATGCATATTAGCATAAAAGGTAAGCTGTCACAGTAAGACACAACTGCTGTTTACAGAAACTGCAATGTTGCGAAGACTCTTACATTCTTAGCTGGTGCAATCAGTAGACAATTACAATGCAATTTATTTGCCAGCACTCTTAAACATATATTTGAATTGCCATTTATCTCAGTCTTTCTGAGCTGTCATTAAGTCAGGACCTGGCATTATAGCGGTTTGACCTTTTAATGGAACAAGCCCTTTTGCAACCTACATCAATGCCACTAGTTTCATTGAGTTGACACTAATGGATAGAAAGAAAATGCCTGAGGGTTGCTTTTTGGCTCTGATGTAATAGCAGTTACATTAAAAATGTGATATAGAGTTACTATGAATAAAGAAACTTTTCGTGCCATCAGTGGTTTACTAGGTATTAACAACCTGAAATTTTACCATGGGGAAACAAATGCAAAGGAGCATTTTGTTATATTTCTTCTAAAATTACCCTGGGTAGCCTATTAAGTATCTTGAAGTGTGCTGCTCTAAATTTGAAGCATCCTATGCATAACATTAATGGAAGTTTAAAGCAGCTTAACAAAAAACTCAATACACTTGAGTGGGGCATCTGCTCTTTGTAGGACATTAATATAAGGCATTGTTTTTCAAGTGAAGGGAGTAGAAAATATTAAATATCCAACACCTAAGACAAAATTCCATTATTGCAGCAATACCAAGGAACCACAATGCCAAACACAAATGTCTAAAATGCTGGCAACTATGTGGGAATAAGTTATAAACAACTTTCTTCTGCTCTAGATTTTGCATGAAAATTATGAGCAAAGGTTGTCAATACAATTAAAGTTTATGGGTGTGCTACAATAATGCAGTACTATACATTACAAGTAAATAGTTTACTAAATGATTTGATTTTGACATACTCTTTTGAGAATTTATAATATTTATTTTCATGTTTCTCCAATAACCCTCCCACCCTCTCTGCTCAATCTTCAGTCCCTGTATCCCTTGCCCCCTCCTTTGAACTCAAACCTGTATCCACCGACCTAATAAAGAAACTTCTCCAAAAACTAAAGCCTTGTTCAACTGCCCCTGATAACATTCCATCCTCCTTCCTAAAAATTTCTTCTGACTCTATTGCAATACCCGTCAGCATCCTAATAAATAGGCCTTTACTTGAATGCTATGTACCCAAACTATGGCGCTCTGCCTTCATTCTGCCTCTCCACAAGGATGGCAAAACTTGCTCTGTCTCCAACTTCCGTCCCATAGCCATCCTCTCCCCTATATCCAAAATTCTTGAAAAATGTATCCACCTGCAGCTCTTGCCATTCCTTACCAAACACCAACTTCTCTCCCCTACCCAACACGGCTTCTGCCCTGGACATAGTACTACCACTGCCCTTCTCTCCTTCTTACACTCTGTCAACTCAACACGTGACTCCGGTAACATAGTCTCCTCTGTTCTTCTAGATTTATCCAAAGCCTTTGACACCATCTCTCATTCACTCCTTCTAAACCATCTCTCTAATCTCAACATCTGCCAAAAAACTCTCTGTCGGTTCTCCAGCTACCTTTCAAACAGGTCCCAAGCAGTGAAATGGGCCCAAGCTACCACTTCTTTCCTTCCTACCCCTACTGGTGTACCACAACGTTCCATTCTAGGCCCATTACTATTTAACATCTTTATTAATGACTTCCATAAAGCTATTCCCAACACCAAAGTTGTGCAATATGCCGATGATTCCACTTTAATCTGTTGTGCCCCAAATCTAGCAGAACTAAAGACCCTAACACAGATTGCCTTTTCTACCACAGAAAACTGGATGCTCCAAAATCATCTTGCCCTAAATGCAAACAAAACTAAGATCCTCCTTTTTACCCCATCTAAATCATCCTCTCTAGATAAGAACTCATTTTTAATTACCAGTCACAACACCTCCACCATTGAGATTGTCTCCTCCACCAAGCTTCTCGGCGTTATAATTGATGACCAACTAAAATTTAATGACCATATCCAACTAAACATAAAAAAACTCACATAAAACTTGGACTACTGTATAAAAACAACCACTTCCTCTCTCCCCACACCAGACTTACGCTAGCCTCTACTTTCCTTCTTCCCTCCCTCCTGTACGGTGCTCCCCTCCTCACTAATTTATCTTCTACACTTACCTCCAAATTGGAACAATGCTACAACAAAATCTCTAGATTTGCCACAAATGCCAAATCCTCCTCTCATCATTGCACCTCCCTCTACTCCTTAAACTGGCTGGAACTCCCCAATCACCTTGACTTTCTCCAAATCTCAACAGCCCACAAATTATTCTTCCGCCCCTCAAACTGCCCTGCTCTTTCTAATATTCTACAGCCTTATACCCCCTTAGATCACTTAGATCCTCTCACCAAAACCTAATCACAGTTCAAAAACCTAAATGCCCCACAGGTCAACTGCTCTTATCCTTTACCCTAGCCAAAAAATGGAATGCTCTGCCCTCCTCACTTAGGACCTACACCAACCCAAACATCTTCAAAAACCAGCTTCATTCATACCTCTACCAAAATAGGAAATGCAATTGCACTCCTCAGCCTTTACCTCTGAAGCTATCCTCCCACTTCTCTCCTGGCTAACCTCACTTACCTACCTAACCTCTTTAATATACTCAGCTTATATTCCCAATTATTACATCCTGATTTCTAGCCTACACCAGGATTTTCCCCCTTGAACTATTGGGATTTTTTTTCTTTTACTTCTCAGTCTCTGATTACTGTTATTTGTAATACAATAGTCTCTGAAACTTTTATTGTAACTTTTATTCAAATTTTTATGTAATTTCTTTTATAAATTGTATGTAACTGTATGTAACTAAACACATGGAGCTTTTCTCCCCGGGCCTCCACTGAAAACGGGCCCCCAAGCCCAGTGGACCTCCCCGGTAATCAAACTGAAATAAATAAATAATGTAGGCATCCTCATCCTTCTTTCAGTATGCAGACCTGCTAATGTTTCTGAAATTCTTATTTCTCAGTTAAAGTAAGAAATAAGTTACTCTACTCTTAATGCTTCATAACAACTTGTCATACATTAAAACAATGCATCATGCAAGATAAGAAAGCCTATTACTCAGCCTATCAAAACATCCACTGTAATAACCCAAAACTGTTCCAGGCCTCAGTCAATAAACTGTTAAATCCAGGACAAGCTACATAGTCAACAGCAAACACACAAAAGCAAAATGATATCATAGCCAACTATTTCAATATCCACCTTATATATACTGCACAGTCATTAACCAACCAGGTGACTGATCAAGCCATTGATGTCTCTAGCCAATCAAATAAGCTCATTCAGTGCTTTTCCTTCCAATCAATTCCCACAGATACCATAAAGTACTTCAGAAATTAAAGCCTATTACAACTGTCCCTGACAATCTAAAGGGTGAATATCTTAAAATAGCAACTAAGGCTACTGCATATCCATTTTCAGTTCTGATAAATCAATCCACATCTGAAATTAAAGCCCCCTCACTATTGAAAAAAAAATCATTCATTATTCCACTGCAAATAGGCAGAATCAATACAGATCTTTCAAACTACAGGCCAACTGCTATCTTATCCTCCTTATCAAAAATATTAGAAAAATGTATTTATACACAATTTTTCAACAATCTAACAGATAACCAGCTTCCATCTTCAACCCAACACAGCTTTTGTCCTTGTCAGAGCACAACTACTGTTTTTGTTACTACTGTCAACATCCATAGATATGCCAGAAGCCTTGTATCCACCATATTCTTAAAGTTAGAAAACTTTTGATAATGTCCCCCACCATAACTCATACTTGGGGCTCACCAACTCTTTAATAGTTCCATAGCTACCTCTCAAACAGAGCACAAGCACTGAAGTGTTAAAATGATTTCTCCATCTTCTTGCCTGTAACTACTGATGTCCCACAGTTAATCAATGATCTCTACACTGCTACAAAAAAATGCTTCTCCAGTTCACTACACTGATGACTCAACCCTAATCTGCTCTGCCAAATCAGTCTCTGAACTCCAAGACATTACACAACAGTCCTTATCAACTGAAACATAATTAAATAATTCACTGTTACTAAACCATAAAAAACAAAATGACTGCTCTATACACAAAAACATGTCTACCAAAAAAACTCTGATCACTATCATCTCTGCCAGCACCACCATGACAGAACAAGTAAGCCACACAAAATTACTGGGTGTCATCAGAGATGACCAGTTGAAATTCCACCATTGTATTACACGTGGTTAAAAAAAAAATCAAAAACTACGTACATTATGCAAATAAAAACCTATCTCAATGACATAGCCTGAAGATGTATAGCCTCTACTTTCTTACTGCCATAGTTCTTATATGCTGCTCCAATCATTACTGATCTCCAAGACTCAGCTGTCAAACTTGAGTAATGCTATATTAAAATAACCAAATTTATATTATACAACGACCCCCAATTAATATTTAAAAACATCTACGCTGATTGGTCAGCATGCACGTTGTAAATCAGAGTTATAGTAATGGAAAAAGGTCCAGTCGCCCGGACTTTTTCCATTACTATAACTCTTTTTTTACAGCAACGGAGAACGCAAGATCTTCGTCGCCTCACACTGTCTCGCTATGTTAAATGAGTTTAACATAGCGAGACAGTTTGTAAAAAGCAACAGACATCTTGCATTCTCCGTTGCTTTTTTCAATACTGTCTCGCTATGTTAAATGGATTTAACATAGCGAGACAGCTTTAAAAAAAGCAATGGAGACTCCATTGCTTTTTTTAAAGCTGTCTTGCTATGTTAAGCCCATTTAACATAGCGAAACAGTTTGTAAAAAGCAATGGAGATCTTGCTTTCTCTGTTGCTTTTGCCCACAGCTCTGATGTACTGTTTAGGCATATGCATGCGCAGTACATCAGAACTGCCGCAGAATACCAGGCAGCTGCGGAAGGGCAGCACAGAGGCTTTATACAATGCCATTATAATGCCATTCTGTTTGGTTTTTGTGGACTTGAGGATCTGTGTTGCACCAAACGGAACTTTGTAGATTCAGGAGATGCCATTATTTAAGAAAAGTAATTATTTTTTTCTTAAATAATGTCATTGTATAATAGAAATAACCCACTTCTGGGTGTGGGTAATGCTGGATTTACTCACGGTTGGCTTTGTTTGGCCACTCGGGCTTCGCCCTCGTGACCAAACCACGCCAACCGTGGGTAAATCCAGCATTACCCACACCCAGGCATGGGTTACTGCTATAGTAAACTATAATAGCAGAACACACCACTGCCTAGCCTATTGAGAATTAAACTGGTTACAACTACATCACCTACATAATTCTCAACTAACTACAATACAACAAGCTTCTCTATAAGCCAGAAAATTGCCTAGCCCTTAACAACTTAATACAACACAACTCCCCAATAGAATTTTACACTATAGAGAAATATCACTAGTCATTATAAGTAAGTCATATAATACTGCAGGTGACCGTCTTTATTTAAACAGTGTAGCTAAACTATGGAACCAAATCCCACTACCACTGAAATCCATTCAATATCAATTTTGGGTGGTGCAGTGGTACAGCAGTTAGTGTTGTCACCTCACCTTAAGGGGTTCTTCTGTTTGATTCTCAGCTGGGGTGTCTTCTGTGCAGAGTCTGCATGTCCTCCTTGCACTGACGGGGCTTTCCTCCCACAGTCTAACGATGTATCTCGAGCATTTCTCCCCAGGCCTCCTCTGAAAATAGGTTCTGTCCCAGTCAGACTTTCCTGGTAAACAAATGTTAAATGAAATAAAATAAATAAAAATATGCAAACTTATTTAAAACACAACTAAAACCTCACCTATCAAATCAGTGCATCTGCTCCTATACATCTCCAAGGTAAATAAAACTGGCATCTTCAGCTTGCCATAACATCAAACCATTTTTCTTTATTCATAGTCCTTTGTCCCACAGCTAGTCTTCCCCATTACATGAATAGTTGTCTCCCAGCCTTATACATAGTTTTAGCACTGCTTACCAACCACCTCTATACTTTTAATATAATGTTATGATAGCCATATAAAAGTCTATGAGTCTGCTTTATACCCCAAATATAAACTACTATATTTACATTTTCTGCCCTATCTAGTTCATTCCCTCACCTCCTTTTCTTTGCATTTCTAGGCACTAATCGTGTTATATTATCTGTTTAACAAACCCACTAATACACCTCTTCAGATGCTCAGTGTTCAACATCTACTAATGACAAGTATATTTTATATTGTTAATAGCTGTCTTTATTTTGAACAAATGCAATCTAATTAGAAAATTGATGTTTAACTGTTTTTTAAACACCATTATTGAATTATCACTTGTGACATAGGCAAACTTACATTTATATAAAAGAAAAAACATTATATATCACATATATTCTTTTGTACAATATAATCCAACAATAAATAAAGTAGTCATTTCCTGGCTTCCCTTAAACCTCTTTCTTCCTCCAAAAAATGTGTCTGCATCTATTGCTTCCATGTGAATGTGTAGTTGTTAATGTATATTGCCAAGAAGAAAATTTGCACTGCATTTAGAAATTCACAGGAGATCCTGGAGGAAAATACATGCTCAGTTCAACCACAACAAAATTTATTTAATGATATTCCAAAATAACAAAACAAGCTCATGTCTAAAATACAACAAAGTATATTCCAAGGTGTGGTTCAAAAATTCAGTAATGTTAAGTGCTTTTGCCCCAGTATTGCTCCACGAACGTCACCAAAACTGAAAAAAAATGCTTATATATATGGTTTACTATCATTTTGTCAATTGCAGTTCATATGATTGACAAAATTTAAATCTGTCTGTCACAGAATCAAAAACTCGAAAAAAAAATGTCAGAACTGACAACAGCGAATGCAATACAGCATTCGCTGTTGTCAGTTCTGACATTTCAATGCAGATTGCACTATAGTGGGGATCGGGAAATATATCCTTTCCCTCACTATATTGCGAATCCGGAGTTAGTACATTTAAGTAGCAGGGGTGTGGGGGGTGCAGGGGGCGCAACGCACAGTAATGGTGTGCCCGGAAGTGTGGTGACTGTTCGAAAATATCGAAGTTGACATTTACAGTCACCGCACTTTGAATTTATTTATTTTCAGTTTCGAGGTTTTGCTTCAATGTGATTCGCTGTTGTGAGATCTGGTTAAATGATAGCATATATATATATATATATATATATATATATATACACACACCCTAATTAAACCTTTAATTAAAGGAACACACACAAAAGTAAATAGAACTGTAAGGCCATTGAGGAAGCATGATTATTTAATATAATAAAAGTCACTATTTGGAAAATGGTTGATCTAAAAACCTTCTAAAAAGTGATGCAATCCTATAGGCATCTGCAGTTGCAGATAATAAAGAATACCTTTAAACATGGACTTTTTTATATATACCCTGATTAAATAAAGCAAGATTTGTATGTGAAAGCTTATATTTACATTCATTTTTAGGGTTGTGAATATCTGGTTTATTTTGTTTTATAAGTGACATTTTGAACAGTTAGTGCTTCACAAGTATATTTTATTGCATTTACTCTAATACAAATTGGAAATTGCAGTTATGCTGCACTCATTTTTAAAACTGGGGCAGTGGAAATATTTTAATTTAGTGCCGGTGGGCTAAAAGTATTCCGTCTGAGCTGCCAAATCAGGCCAACTTGTTCTCCCAAGCCCCACCGCTTACATCGACTTCTACATTCTCAAGAATAAAAAATATATATTTTTTAAACTTGGTAAGTTTTTAAGTGTTTGTATAGCACATTATTTTCATTCTTCTTAGAAATGTCATAATTGTACTCATAAATTCTGTTTTAAACAGCCCTTTTCATTTTCCCTATGTATTAACAAGTAAAGCAAAAAGCTAAATTAACTACTCCTCTACTCTGACAATTCCTTCCCCTTTTCCCAACTACCATGTAGTACCTAAAAAGAAAGAGGGAGTGTTTATAGAATCTACATCTTTTGTTCCCTCACCAATCCTTTTTTTTTACATTTTCTTACCTTTTCTTAAACTCTAACACAGTTTTTACATTCCTCACACTCAAACACAAAACACAAGGCTATACTCATTACTCCATTGACTAGTTCATTTGCCTTAAAAATATTCCAAATCCTTTCTATTATATAAGAAAAACAATGAAACACTGAAGGTGAAGGATTCACCAGATACCAACAATACTCTCACAAAAGTAAAATAATGGATTTTATTGTTGTAGAAACATTAAGTGCTTTCATCCTTGCCAAGGTGAGTTCATCAGAATACATCAAAAACATCATTTTTATTATATGGGAATACGCAAATAATCCCAGTTACAAGTACCTTCTTTTAAAACAATACATACTAAAAAACTTAAATTCATTCTCCAAAAGTTAAAAATAAAAATAGTAGAACATATGAATATACATACATACACACAGACATATATATATATATATATATATATATAAAAAAAATATATATATATATATATATATATATATATATATATATATAGATCTGCTTTAAATCACCAAAGTTTCAGAACGTCGATCATCATATGGTCGAAGAACAGATGATTAAAGTTCTGAAACATCAAACATGAAATAAAAAAAAATATATAAAAAGAAAAGATGCCTTCTTTTACATTTTTGCAGGGGGTCAACCCCCCCTGCACCCTTCACGGTTCCCTATTAGAAGACCGAAGACGCATTCTTTTGAATGCGTCTTGGTCAAATTCAAAAGCCTGAGACGGCAAAATATCTAAGTGGCTTTTAAGCAAATTCTTTCCCTGGGAAAGAATTTGCTTGGCTGCTTTGCTGTTTTCGGCACTGTAGTATGGTCTTGAAGTTGGTATATTTAAGTAGGGGGGTGAAGCCTGACACAATGTAATCTTTGAAGTGTTTTATTTTTTTTTTTTTTGGAACAGCGACTTTTTTCCCTAGGAAGAAAATTGCTGGTCTGACAGTTTGAAATTGTTAGCTTTCGCTTACATAGGGTCGATTAATCACCGTTCACTTTTTTAAGCATTCAGTGATCTAATATAGACCCCCCCCCTTCACAACCCCTGATACTTAAATATACCAACTCCAAGATCACGCTACAGTGAGAAATATGTTACAGTGATATATATCCATTTAGAACATTTGATGTTTCAGAACTTCAATCATCTGGTTAACCAAGGGGGGATACAAGGTCAGCCAATAAGATCCCCCCTGATGGGGGCACAGACATCCTGAGCCCTGTTGCCTGTGATCCATGACCAGCCCCAGCAGACTATTGGAATAAGTCCAGGCTGTATGGAGGAGCTAGTAGACCTGGAACTGATGGGGTAAAAGAGCTGGGCTGGTAACAATGAAGGAAGGGTGAGGAGAAGAAATACAACTCTCTCTCTATATATATATATATATATATATATATATATATATATATATATATATATATATTTATATATTTATGTGTGTGTGTGTGTGTGTGTGTGTGTGTGTGTGTGCATATATCCAAAAACATTCTACAAACCCAGCAATTATAGCTACAATGTTGACTGTATCTTTTTCAAATGTCTATGCTAAAAGAAGTTAATAATGACCAACTTAACATTCTTCAAATTTGTTTCATGTAAATACACAGTATGCCATAGTACAGTATTACATCTTATTTCACACACCCATGCACACTAGACCTGCAAAGCCAAATTAAATACAGTTTAAAAATGATAAGAACATAAGGTACTTTTATCCATAGAGGGGCCCTCATTTCTAACAGTAGTTATAGCCTTTTTCTTGACTGTGTACATCCATTACTGTTATAAAGAAATAAATTGCATGTAGTTGATTGGTAGCTTTGCATAAATCACATGGAATTGTATGAAGATCATTTGTATTACATCATAAGACTCAGTGATGTGAAGCCCAGTTTAAACAGAATTGTATGATGACAACATAAGAAACATTAGCCACCTAATAATATATGCTGACAATATGCACAATCTCTGTAGAAGTAAAAGTCATCTGAATAATTCCACATTAAAGAGAACTCTTACTAATGCAGATGTTGCTGTTTGCAAACAACTTTGCAGTTTAGTGGCTCATTTACAAATGTAGTGCCTGCTGCCCTTGAAGAATAAAGGGCTATTCTTGCTTTAAAACAGGGCATGCTTATGATATTGCTATAACATTTCCTGGACTAGATCAGCGATATTTATTTATTTATTTGACATTTATTAACCGGGTAAGTCTGATTGAGTAGATGCCATTTTTCACCAAAGACCAGAGGAGACAAGTTCCAGTAGAAATGTTAAAATACAGTATTAGACATATTAACATAAGAGGAATGTAACTTTCTTATACATAGTTAAAAAGGAAGCATTATACAAAACTTTATAGTAATACATTGAAGAGAGGTATGTCACACAAAATCAGGATTTAAGTCATAACAATATTAAGGTAACAAACTTAGTAAAAATAAAACAAAAAAGACATTTGCACCATCAATGCCGACAGTCCAAAAAAGTCAATGGAGTGAAATAAGATAGTAGATGTAAAGAAATTTACAATTTCAAGGAGCCTTGTTAGAGATATAAAGAGAGTCTGAGAAGTGACTTGTAGAGAGAGAAATTAAAAAATAGCAAAGGCAGTTGTGTGAATGAAATTGGAGATTACTGGCAAACCTAGATATTTTATTGTAAGTGAGTTCAAGTTTATTCATCAGATTCTTTTAGAGAATAGTTAAGATTGGGTCAACATATAATAGGGAAGGGAGAAGGTAGGAATAAGCTAAGGTCAATTTAGATTCTTGAATTAGGAACTTTTTGTTTCTGTAAAGTAGCCCAAGTTTTTATTTTTTTTTTTTTGTTTTTTTTTTTAATGGAGTTATTGATGTGCATGTCAAATTTAAGTTCATTGTCTACAAAAACCTTAAGTAGTTTAGTGTGAGATTCAGCTTTATAGTAGTGTTATTTGCTGAGGAAAATGAGAAGGTGGATTTGAGGTGTTGGACTTGGGGAGGAAGAGGAGGAGTTTAGTTTTATTGGGGTTAAGTAGAAGTTGGTTGGTTATGAGACATTTTTCAACAGAGTGCAAAGATTCTTGGGTAAGGGCAAGGAGGAGAAGTAGAATGTCAGAAGCAGAGATGATTGTGGAGTCATCAGCATATTGTATTAGTGTGGAGTGTGGGCAGGACTGGTAGAAATTATTAGTAAAGATAATGAATAACAGGTGCCCCAGTATGGAACCTTGGGGACCCCGCTTTAAACAGAGAGGAATGGAGAAGTTGCACAGAGCCATTTAAAAGATTGTAGTCTATTAGACATGTAACTAGAAAACCAGATGAGAGTAGAGTTGGAAAGATTAAAGTAAGCTAGTTTGGAGAGAAGGAGGTTGTGGGAGACAGTGTTGATTGCTTTAGAGAGGTTAAGGAACAGGCAAGAGACTAATTTATTATTGCCAAGAGATGTAGAGATAGAACGAGTAAAAGATATTAGTGCAGTAGTTGTGCTGTGATGAGGATGGAAACCATGCTTCATGGGGGTGAGGAGGTTTCCTTGAATGAGATGTGTAATGAGCTGTTTATGTATGCACTTTTCAAGAATTTTAGAAAGGGGAGATAGAATAGCAATAGGCATGGATTTAGAGGGGTCAGTGGAGTTTCCTCCTTTATGCAGGGGAATAACATAATTTCTTCCAGAAGTCAGGAACAAGATTTTCCTGAATTAGAATGGGGATGATATAGGCAATGGAGGAAGCTGTTA
Organism: Protopterus annectens; assembly: GCF_019279795.1. NCBI lineage: Eukaryota > Metazoa > Chordata > Ceratodontiformes > Protopteridae > Protopterus > Protopterus annectens. Next base: position 581,909,155 of record NC_056750.1, read on the forward strand.
GCTTGAGGTAGAGAGGTGGCAACTTATCGGCAGAAGGGGAGCAGGGTTTAAGTTTATTGAGGAGTGATCTGATATAAGAAATGGGGATAGGTTTAAGGGGAAAAAAATTTGTGTAGGAGGGTGGGGGGAGGTATTTCTGCTTGATTTTGTTAATTTCTGTATGGAGTCTATGAAAAAGGAGTTCAGAAGAGTGACAGTTTCAAGAGGAGAACTGTTAGGGGAGGGAATAAAAGGAGATGGGTTCCCTGGGTGTAAGACTTTGTTGATAGTACTCCAGAATCTTTTGGGGTTAGAATGGGTTATTTTCTGTGGATTAAGATAAATGTTTTTTTTTTTTTTTTTTGCATAGGTCGAATTGTTTTTTGATTACATTTCTAAGTTCCCTTTAGAGCTGGAGATTGGAAGGAGTTATAAGTTTACACAAGGTTTTCCAGGCACTATCTCTTCTGAGCATAAGGGAGAGTGTGTGTCTTTACTTATCCAGGGGCAATGTTGGTTTTAACCCTTATTTACCTGATGGGGGCCAAGGAATTAAGAGTGTTAAGAAAGATACTGTTAATTGTTAGAACAGCGTCTTTGAGGGAGAGGTCAAAAAGAAAAGACCAGTTGATGGTGGAGAGAATTTGATTGAATACCTCAGAGCTGAAGTTTGGTAGATTGCGGCAGTCTATATATGTGTGATTTAGATGTTTGGGAGGAGTGGTGCTGAATGGAAGTTGGAAGGTTATCACTAAGTGAGTCAGGGAGAAAAGACATGTTATGGTAGTGGTCAGGGTGGAAGACAAGAATCCAGTAAAGGGTAGTGCCAGTATTGGATTTTTGGTTAATACGACTAGGGGAAGTGATGAGTTGGGGAAAAGCCATATAGGTTAATGCTAGCACTGGGAGAGTTAGAGCGCAGAGTATTTCAATCAGTGTTTACATTAACTAATATGACCTAATACTATAGGGAATGGCTGGCAAGAAATCACCAAAAGTTAAAAGTTACTAGGCATGCAGTCCAGGAGCCATTAAAGAGCCAAGCCCTAATTACCAACTGCCCCAAAGCATTGTCTGGTTAAGTGACTTACTCAAAGCAGCACTTTGAGTAAATGAAGGTGGAAACACTAAAACCCTGCACCCTTGGCACAGAAAGCAGATCATTAAAAAGTCAGAACTGTAGTTCACTGCACTAACTGACAGATAGAGTAACAGTTTTTAACTAAGTGCAGAAATCATTTGGTATTACAATAATATGCAACAATGACTTATATAATGGATGTTGAAGATCAGACAGTTCTCATAATCACTCCAAATAATGCACTAAATAACATGACACATTTCAACTACTTCACATTTGCTTGATGCTGTAAAGAAGGTACTGTGAAAATATATTACTAAAAGGCAATACATTTATAGACTATACTACTTAAAATAGGCCTATTTATGAATTAATTAATTCTTTAATGCAATGAATAAAACAAAAAAAATAATGATAATGTACATGCCACAGCTTTTGTTCAACATAGATGGTTTCATGCTTGCAGGATACCCACATCTCATTGTTTTACCTCCCTATATCTTCCCTCTCATCAAGAATAGCTATCCCCTCTGACATAAATAAGTATGGGCACACCTCTGAACCTCTTAGTGCAAGAAATCTGGACAAAGCCAAAAATAATAGGGGGCAAAAGCCCAAACATAGGGACAGATTTTAAATACTGCTCTTATAGAAAGTTCTTAGAACAACAGTATTTGTGTTAGCTTGCATTTTCTAAAGGATTTTAAGTCTAAAACTCAAATGAGTGTTACTATATAGTGACTTCAGTCCTTAATGATTTGCCAGAAAGCCACAAATATTATAAAACCGAAGCGAAAATCTGGACAGTTGAGGTAGGTATGGGTCTGACTTACTTGAATGGTTGATAATGCCATACTGTTGCAGCATATGCCTACATAATCAAAAGGGCTATATTGTGGTCATAGGACCCTTATGCATGGTAATAAATCAGGTCTCTACTAGCCACACTAATATCCCATTACTTGTCTGTCTCTCCCCATTTACCACAAAACATAGTTTAAACCTGTCTTTGTACATACTAATTCCTTGTTTTACAATTATCACAGAGATTTGGATTTCATGTCAAATATTTATTTCAAATTGTACTGCAACAATACTGAAAGTCATTTTCTAAACAAAGCAAAATGCTCTCACTTTGAAAATAGACTTACCTTCTCTTCCTTTGAAAGTGCATCTGACAACCCATTAAACTGCAGGATACTTGCAAGAATTCTTAAATAATTAAGTACATGTGGTGAAGAATTAATTAGTCATTATGTCAGCAGTGCAAAAATTAAGATGACAACTGTGTAATCGAACTTGAGACAGCCCACTGAACACAAGAGTCCCTTTTCAAAAGCAGCCCAGAAGTACTGTTGGGTAAAGTAACTTGGTCCGTGTTACACAGAAGACAAAGACTGAGGGACTCAAACCCTGTACTACAAGAAGCAGCTCTTTAAGACCTCATAGCCTTATTCATCTGCAGTAAGTTCTGGACAAACTATAGACGCCCAAACACAGTGCATTTCACACCTACATGCCTGCAAAAACATGCTAAATTATAAATACATTTGTAATTAAAATATTAAAATTCAAATGTTAACATTAAACCCAGACTTCATGTTGTCTAGTTTATTCACAGGTAAGTAATAAACATGCTGTCAATATTCAACAAAACAAGGAAGCCAATATCATACTTAAATAACATTTTCATATGTTAATGGTCCTGTTTACTACAATTGGTACTTTTCTGTTAAACCCCTATTACATTGCGCTGCTGTGTTTTGGGTGTTATTGATTCACACAAGCTGCTTGCATCATTTTCCCCAGCCTTTTTTAAGTAAAAATCCTGCCAATAATTCAGAACAGTGCACTGAAATACTGTCTTTGCGTGAGGGTTAAAGTATTACGACAGAGGCATAGCTGTACACAGGGTTACATCTGTCCGGACATTTTTATTCACAGTGTCAAGCACAGTATTTCCCACTCAGTTATTTCACTTTAGGAAATGCATATTCCATTACACACATTCCTCCTTTAACAGTCATACAGTTTTCTGTTCACGCTAAATAAATACACGTCCTGGACAGCCCATCCTTACAACAACAAAAAATACTGATACCCAGACAATGAGAAATGTTAACTTCCCTGCTGTCAGGCACCAGGCAATTCAATACCTTGAGAATAGAACTCTCCCCATCCTCAATATATATACTGAGTAAGACACAGACAAAAGCTATACTTGAGGCCTTGCACGCTTTCAGCGACTAATCCAACAAGCAGAACCGATAGTTCCAGACCCACAATGAGTGGTTTCACCATGTCAGTGTTCATTTGAATTTTAGCATGCCCCATGAAGGCAGCACACACGGAAGGCTAAGACTGCACCAACAAGGTATTTTACCAATAAACACAACAGTGTAGATAATTAACCTGTGTCATAAAAGCTTCAGTCCATGAAGATACAGAGAAAAGACAGTCGCCGTGAATGTAAACACTGCTTTCAGCAATATACACTTACTGCTAATTCAACAAGGCTCGAAAACAACCAGAAAGAAAATCCAACTTACCGGCATCATATCGGGCAGAGAGTCAGTAAATCCCTGTATGTAAACAAAGAAGAACAAGTACTATAGTTCCCCTCACAATTCCATAAGCGGAATGTACACAGAATCTGGTTTGCACCCTCTACTTTGGTTTCCTTTTTCCTTCAGATCTGATGTTACAATTGTAATATCATATCTGTTATTTTTAATAAATAAAATGTTTGTGTTACTAAATAACTGTGTGTGAATCAGTACCGCCAAAACACAGCAGCGCAAAGTTGTAGGGGTTTAACAGAAAAGTACCCTACAATCGATATCCTTTCTTTACGCAATAACTTCCCTGGTTCATATGTAGTTACTAGGCTTGCAGTCTAGGACACCAGTGAAGATCGTATACCAAATTTCCAGTTGTCTAAAGGCACTGTCTGGTTAAGTGACTTGGTTAAGTGACTTGGTCAAGGTCACAGAGTAAGCAAATGAGGGCTGAGGGAATCATACCTTGTACAACAGGAACTACAACTTGCAACACTGACCATCTGCTACAACTTCCAGAGTAGCCCTTCCTTACTAGTGGTACTACTTCCTGTACAGTCTTGTGTTACTTCCTGTACTATGCCTACTATTGCTGTATACCAGTCCGTGGAAAAGAGAGAGAATTTCAGGTCACACCATAGGCATGAATGGAATGAGTTAAAATTAATTTACTTAGATGGGGATCCATGGGCCCCCATGAAGCTGTGTGCTGCTGGTGGCTGCCCGCTTCACCCCAATTATAATCCACCTCTGCTCCCTTTTCTCTATAGCCTTCTGATAGCTAGAAGTTATACTGTCAGCAAACATGCGACCTAAGGCAAACTCACTGAACTCACTCTTTTAGAAATTTCAGAGAAATCACTAAAACAGTCTGCACCCCCATGACGGCATTCCTCCCATCACATCCCCCTTACTTATATATACTAACCCCATGGTCACACAATAGTGCAGAAAAGAGAAAATGTCTTATAAGTGTAAAACTTGGCTCAAACTACAGTCTTACAGTAGAGCAAAAACAATGTTAAATCATTATGGAAACTCATTTCAGGGAATCTGCCTCAGGTGCTAAGTTTACAGAGAGTCTAAATTTCAACAGATGCAACTGGCACTTTTTTTGGGTGGCCGCCCAGCAGGGTATGAGTGCATTATTGGTATACCTTTAAGCAGCTGTGACTGAGATCAACGGTTGTTAAATGATTTGATGTGTGTGTGCATGTTAGGAACTGCTCAAAACAGCTACTGTCGCCCTAAAGGATGTTCTTAACAATGAAGGGACTCTTAGGTATAAACATATTTGTCTGGCTTCAAATATCTCTGGCCTCTGAACTCTTCTTTGTCTGTAAGCAGCCTGTTTCATTATTTTTATAGTATGAAAAGCACTTAAAGTTCTAAACAAGTTAAGAAAGTAAAGTGCTTTTGATGGTTTCTTTGCCAGAAGTCTGGTTTTATGAACTAGCTGCACTTCAGATAAGTACTTACAAATAATGGTGCAAGTTGAGAGATAAAGGATTGAATTTAAGTGAGAACAGGTTAAGGCTCTGCACCTGGACAGAATGTCTTCCAACAGTTTACGATTCAGAAAGATGCCGACAACTTTTAAATTTAACCTCCGCATCTTCAACAGTTTATTAACTTCTGGTGAGTGTCTCAGCAGCATGTGTTAGTCTTAATGGCAAGTCAGTGTGAAGAATTTACTGGTTCTCTAGGTATGGTGGCTTGAAGAAAAAAATATATGGTATATTTGTACATTTTAATTGAAACAATAGGCAATGCTCCCTGAAAAGAAATGTTGAAGTGTGAGTGGAAGCACACAGAAATAAATTTCCTCAATGTAGTGTTGTCATACCTCTTAACCTCTTTGCACAAGAAATCTGGACAAAGCCTAAAATAATGGGGAGACAAAGGCGCAAAATTAGGGGGTAGATTTTAAATATTGCTGTCATAATTATAGAAGGTTGCTAGAATAACTGAATGTATGATAGTATGTATTTTTTGAAGTATATGAAATCTGAAACTAAAATGTATTCCATTATGTAGTAAATTCAGAACTCGATGACTTGCCCAAACCGCACAAATTATAAGAAGAACAGACCAAAAACATGAAGCAAACATCTGTACATTCAACAGAAATCTGGGGAGTTGAGAGGTATGAGTGTTGTGATGAGAGGGATGCTGACATTTAAGGAGACCCTCACTTAAATTAATGAAAGCCATGGTTACTGGGTTGGAAACAAATGACATCTTGAGGAGAAGCTTTTACTGATGGTTCCTAGATTTATTTTTTGCCATTAATTGCATGGATTTGTTTCTCAGTGGGCCCTCCCTGCATATTAATCCATTCCTTTACAATGCTAAGTGACTGGTGTGGAAGCTGTTCTTTTACTTTCTGCAAGTGTTTGAATTAATTTTTTCCTTTCTTTTTAGTATAGGGCTTCTATACACTAAATTATGAAGATATAAAAAAGTTTTGACTGCATATACAATATTAATAAGTGAAACATTTATTTTATTTATGCAATTCTAGAAAATAAATATGATGGTACTACTATCCTGAATGCCTGTAACCAAGATGATTCCATAATTACATTTTTTAAATTGGACTTATTCACTCGGAGGCCTGCTGGACACTGAAATAACATGGAAACTTAAGTTAAATGTATTGTCTTGCTGTCTTTACTCTGGGAGAAAAGAATATAAGTAATCATTCTGTTAAAACACATATAGCAGACAAAAGATTCAATTTATGATACTGAGGGAAACTTCTCAGTAGCCCATGTGAAATACCACGGTCAAACTCTACTTAATAGGTGCCTTCATCTTGGATTGGAATTTAAACTAGTTTGCTTTTTTTCATTTTTTGACAGAATTTAACTTTTTGTAAAAATATATATGGCTTTGGGAGGAAATGTAATTGTACTACTAACTGACACTATTCCAACATCTTGCAAACTCTTAAGATATCAGTCAGGTTTCTAAATAAGTGGACTAACACTTGAATTTAAGTGTGCAATAAACCCACAAATACTTGTTCTTTGCGGAGGAATCTCCTGCACCCAGTGTAAAAAGTAGGATTACTAGGCTATATATTACAAAATGACTTTCTCATCATCTAATTTGCTATCATACCTAGTGTCCTCTCACATTAGTAAATCATCTAATTTGCTATCATACCTAGTGTCCTCTCACATTAGTAAACATTAAGACTGATGCACTGAGTAAGAACTATGTATATGCACACCCCGAACAGACACCAACCTGGTTAACAACAGGAAAATGAATGCTCCTACTTAAGAGTGAACCTGTGAGCTACCCTAAAATTATAGAGTAATAATGTGCCTTCAGACGACGTATAAACTGTACACGAGAAATGACACCAACAGAGTTTATAGTCATTCAGAAGAAAACTCAATTATGGCAGTAGAACAACAGGGCAATAAAAAAAAAGTCATATGGAACAAAGGATCATTTGTTGTTAAATAAAGTCATAGTGGAGAAGTGGAGAAAGGGGAAGAATCTAAGTATGGCATAGATTGACTACAAAAAAGCATTTGACAGCATCCCACATTCATGGATAAAAGAGTGCTTAAAAATGTATAAGATACACCCTAAACTGATCGACCACATTACAGTGACCATAAAACAGTGGCAGACCACTTGGCAATTAAGCCATGATAAAGGACAAATTATTATCCCAGGGATAAACACTCAAAGGGGGATATTCCAGGGTGTCTCTCTGTCACAGCTGCTATTTTGCCTTGCCCTTGACCCATTAAGCTGTCTGCTTAACAGCTTAGATCATGGTTATAATTTGGCTCCTGGAAAACAACAAAGTATAAAGACTTGTCATCTTCTCTTTGTCAATGATTTAAAACTGTATAGCTTATCAGATGTGGAACTGAAAGCAAAACTGCAAGTTGTCAAAACTTTTTCAGATGATATAAGAATGTCATTTGGCCTTGATAAATGTGCAAAAGCAACCTTTAAAGCAGGGAAAGGGCAGCATCAGGAAAACATCAGTTTGGGACAAGAATGTGATATAAAAGAACATGAGCAAGACTGAGTGCATAAATAGTTGGGAAATGATGAAGGATCAACAATAAAACGTGAACAAATGTGAATAAAACTTAGTAAGGAATATTTCAGAAGACTTAAATTAATCCTGAAAACAGCACTGACATCTAGGAACAAAATTCAAGCTATAAACCAATTTGCACTCCCTGTCCTAACTTACAGTTTTGGAGTGATTGGCTGGCCCCAAAATATATTGTATAAGAGTAGACAGGAAAACAAAGAGGATGCTTCATGCTCACCAAATGATTTATAAAAATCAGTGTAGACCAAGATTATATATTCCCCGTTCTGAAGGAGGGTTGGGCCTCCTTGAAACTGATTATATGCATAGATCTGCAATCGTGGGACTCCAGACATATCTGCTGACCTCACAAGAGCCAAACATAGTGAAAGTTTTGAAGCATGAGGAGAATAAATCTAAGACGACTTCTCTGCTTAATTTAGCAGAGGCATGTCAGTGTCAAGCAGGAATGGAAATCAAACCAGAATTGAATTAAAATCAGGCAGCAACTGAATGTGCCAAAATACAAAAGAAAGAATATAAGGTGAAAGACCAGATGAGAAGGCAAGAAATGTGAAAAAAGCATAAATAGAGTTGCAAGTATAGAAAACTTCTGGAAGAGCCTTATGTTGATCAGGAACGAATGCAGGAATGTTTAAGGAGAGGTGAATTCAAACCAAGAGATGAAAGGTTAATACTGGCAGCCCAAGATAGTGGACTACATACACATTGGTTTACAAAAGTCCATTGAACATGTGGGAGAAACAGACAAATGTAGGTTTTGTAAAACCGAACTGGAAACAGTCACACACCATGTTGCAGGTTGCGGTATGCTAATGGCAAAAGGACTGTATACTGAAAGACATAATAATGTGGCAAGATTGTTGCACTGGGGATTGTCCAAACATTATGGCATTGAAGTGGATGAAAAACACTGGAAACATGAGCCACAAAGCATCATGGAAAATGATGAAGTTTATATAACATGGGACCACCCATTACCAACAGTTCAAAAGATAGATGCTAGAAAACTGGATATAGTGGTCCAAGAAAAGAAGACAAGAGTAACATTGATCATTGAAATCGCCACACCCAGGGATTACAGTGTCTTGCGTACAGAGAGACACAAAGTCATAAAATATCAGGATCTACAGGCAGAAATGAGAGCAATGTGGCAGAAAGATACCCAGACAGTTCCAATAGTAGTAGGAGCAATGGGTCTTATAAAAAAGAATCTACAATCATATTTAGATATGTTACCAATCCATGTAACTCTGTACGAATTGCAGGAGGAGTTATTACTAGGCACATTGCCGGTGCTCCGAAGACCACTTTTGGCTGACATCAAAGATTGAAACAATACTAATTTCATGAACTTTAATCGTACTTTGACTTAGAAATAAAAGATTTGGAGAAAATAAAAAAATGCAAAAAACATCCTGCACAAATATTGCAGCTTTATTTTGGTTTTATAAAGTTCAAATTTGTTCAGGGCAGGGGTGATGCAAGTCATGTCTCTAAGTAGTTCCCTCTCCTAACTAATAAAATAAGGTGCATATTGTATGAGAAGTGGGCAGCCAGCTAGATTTCTACAATGCAGATTCTTACTTGTCCCATCTGAATGTTTCATGAATAAGGACGCAAAGAAAGAAAGAATGGGAAAATGAAAAACAAAAGACTGTTATGGTGCAAGAGCTTGCCATGAATTATGGCCTTCCAAGGAGGAAACAGCCTTTCACAGAAATTCAGCCAATTCCCATGGAAGTTTTGGAAGAGAAGGTCAAATGCCTAATGGCAGAACACCAACAAATAAAGAAAACACTAAATAATTACATTCAAAGACTGGACAAAGGATTAAGGGCTTGGAAACTGTTGTCTTCCCACTCTAATCTGCTAGGACATTAAGTTTTTGAATCAGCAGCTTGAGACATTAGAAGCATAGGCCGAATTTCTGAAAACAAAAGTCAGTGACAAAGACACAGATGGAGAAGAATAATATATTCCTGCAAGACAGGAGGGCAATGACTTCTCTTCATTCATGAAATCTAGGATTACTGCAAAGGCAGAGATGCCGGCCAAAGAAGTGAGAATAGCCCACATAATCTTCTTACCTCAGCATTAGTGAAGATGTCTTGTCCTGCTTTGCTGTAGTTTTCAAAAGTGTGGTCTTAAGGACAAAATACCTTTCAGCATTTTGGAAGCCTGTAAAGATGATTAAAATAATGTACATCAATGTTGGCATACCAAGACTATGCTTCAGAGAAAATAATGAAGCATGCACCTTTCGGATGGCAATCATACTTCTCAACTGTCCAGATTTTTGCATCATATTTTTGTTCTGTTACTCATAAATTACCCCCTCAAAGTACACTAACATCCCCCCTCTAAAACAAATCTACTAATAACCTCAGTAGCAGTTTGGAAGCCTATGTACCTTCTTGTCCCTGCCATTCTACCTGTACCTTATCAAGGTCTAAGCACTATAATTGACTGACTCCGATCTGTATCATAACAGTCAAGTACAGTCTAAGCAATTACTCATCACTATAAAGCCGATGCTCTGATTGTAAATGTATGTAAACTCTAAATGCTTAGTATGACATGTTTTAGTAATATATAAGTAGCTGAAAGTGCTTGTTCACAAATTTCCAAATTGTGTAGTCTCACATATGTAAACACAATTGTATAAATGTGTAACTAGTCATAAATGTAGATCTTTTCTCCCACGGCCTCCACTGAAAACAGGATATGTAACCCAGATGGACTATCCTGTAAAACAAATATCAAGTAAGTAAATAAATCATTTTTTTTTTCTGTTTCTGGAAAATCACTGAGCACTGAAGTCATTAAATAATTACATACATTTGAGTTTCAGACATCATATCCTTCAGGAGATACATGATAACACAAATGCTGTTATATTAGCAACTTTCTAAGTTTATAAGAGCAATATTTAAATGATGTCCTTATTGTTGGGCTTTTGTATTCCCATTAACTTAGGCTTTGTCCAGATTTCTCACATCAACAGGTTGAAAGGTACTGGCAATCCTCATCCATCAAAGAAACAAGTGCTGCTGCACATTACTGTACCCTGCACAACTTAAGGTGCAGCTTCCATGTGAGACTGATCTTAAACATTCTGGAAAAAGCTGAGCTGTCTCTCTTCAGCAGATAGTACAGATGCTACAAAGACCACCTTAACCTGGGAAGAAACTGGCAAGAAAATGAAAATCCCTTGAGTGCAAAAAAACATTGGAGCCATTTCATTTTTTTAAGAAAAGGCTCATAAAATGACAGAAAGCTGATTTTGTGGTGAACCATCAAAATTGGCAGGTCTTTGTGGCTTAACAGAATTGCTGTAGAGATTTCAGAGTTCTCTGAATAATAAGTACTGTTTCCCGGGCTATTGTGACCTAGCTTTCAGCATAAAGATATTGCATACTTCTGAACCGTTATAAAAATGCCTTAGGTGCAGAAGCTGTTTTCCCAGCTGAGTGCACATTACTTTTAAGGGCTGTCTCATTCCCCATTTAGAAGGGCTTTTTTGCACACAAATTTATGGACCACTTATATAGGATCTTTTCAATCTTCTATTTTAGGCAACAAACGTATTTTTGTGTAAATAATTTTCAACCTACTTTTCTGTGATGCAGGGTTCTGAAGGTGAATAATGAGCAACATGGAATTTGCTGACGGACATTTGTTTGGGGATTCATACAAAACCCCTCTGCTCATATTAAAAGCTGTGCTAAAAAGGCCCTGTGTCCATGATACAGTACTTGTGCATTTAGAAAAACATGAACCATAATGAGGAAAGACCTCATTATTTGCTAACTTGCATATTTCTTTATCACTGTTAGCTACCTCAAGTGTAGGTCATCTCTTTTTGCAGTAGTTAACAATGGTGGCAGCCACATCATGTTAACATAGGCACCACCATTCACATTCCCACTCAACACACACATTCAAACATACAGCCAAGACTACATGAGTGGGCACATACATCACATACCCTATATATCTGTCCCATTGTTGTAAGAATGTCCCCCGTATCTCCTTTACCTTGCTGTTATAAATCATGAATGATTTTTGTCAGTCATTAATAGGTTATAGGTTCATACATGAATACAAGGTTAACTGTCCTAATGGGATATTTTTAGCCAATAACTTCAGGTGGGAATCAAATCCTGTACTCTCTGCCTATGTGATGAAGACCATAACCATTATGCCAAATCCTTTAATGCCAGGCAAAGTTTCCTGCTTCTGTATCCTTCAGTAAATCCATGTTAGTTGAAAATCTGCTATGCTAGTCACCATTTCTAAGTATGTAGGAGGACTGAGTAACATCTATCCATGATTTTGTCCAACCGTTAATTTTGTCTTGTCTTGAATTCTTGTACTAAAAGATTTAAAGGTATGCCTAATGTTCCCTGTCCCTCCACATTACATGTAAGGAACTGTTGCAGGCATTGAATAATGTCAGAAAGCCTCATTATATATTAAAAAACTGCTAAATTTATTTCTCAGTTAGTCCTGTGGGTTACTGCTGAGATTCCATATGGCAAGGCTGCAGTGTGTGAGGCACTGTCCCCTTTTGCACTTTACGCTTTTTAAATATTAATATTTTATACCAGATTACTGGTGTCTAGCCATGGCTCAGAAGACTAATATCTGTGGCAGGGAGAGGGGACTATTTACAGCATCACTGGCATCTAGCAGCCCCCACTCCTCTTTATTCCCTTTTTTTATGTGCCTTTAAGGCATGCTACAGTATCCCTGGTGTCTAATGCCCCCTGACCCATATTTCATGTATGTGCCATTAAGGCATGGAAATCAAGTTTTCTCCCTGCCGTCTAGTTTTCCCTGACCCATGTTACAAGTAACATGATATTCAAGACCTGTACCTGTTGTCTAGTGCCCTCCAACCTATGTTATGTCTACATGCCATTCAGGTGCAATATTTAAAAGTTCTCCCTGGCACAGAATGTTTCTCCGATCTGTTTATGTGTTCTTCAGGCAAGACATTAAAAATTATCCCCTAAGGGTAGTTTTTTTCCCCTGGCCCATCTCTTCAAACTCATCTCTGGTGGCTATTGATCCCTCTGATGCACATTTAAAGAGTTCTCCTTTGTAGCAAGAGGTCCTCATCAGTCCATGTCTTAAAAAGTTCTCCTTGGCGGCTAGTGGTTCCCCCTAATCCACTGTTACAGGTTTGCTCTTTTGTTTAAGGATGTGTGAAAGTGTAACAGCCACCCAAACCCACCCCCACAAACAGTAATAACACACACACACTCAAAGACCTGGCCTAACCTCCTAACTAGACTCCCTACTGCTATCTCCCAGGCAGATACGCACACATACAGTCACACATGCAGCACCTAACATACAGTCATACACACAACCTCTAACACTACCTGATCACTAAACTCCCCAGCACTTTCCTGCAGTGCAATGGATGAATATGACCTTTTGCTGTTACATGCTATGCAGGCTCTCTCCCAAGAAAAGGAATACCACTTTCTTCTTAAAATAAGCATGGAAGCTTTGCACATTCATAGTTTTCAATGATATTGATGCATATTTTACTTGTTATTAAAATTTGTGTTACAAAGTTTCAGCACTCTTTACTGAAACTACATTTATTTATCTAAGGTGTTTTTTGTAAACTCCATGCTGTATTTTTTTGACAAAGTTGAATTATTTCTTCAGAGTATGGTATGCTTAAATAAGTTACTAATTAGTGCACTCATTTATACACATCAACATTTCTAAATGTTTTAATATAAGGCAAATGCATGTGTAAGGAAAAGGACAGGATAACTATTTAATGAATAAAGATGTCATTCGTTTTGCTAGTTATTCAATATTCTCATGGAATGTTAAATGACCTAAAGGATTGTGTGAAGAAAGCTAAATTATTTGCATAAAAAAGCATATGACACACTTTATTCTACTCCAAGAGGCACACTTGTCTCAAATTAAGCATTTAAAGTTATTTTATTAAAGTATGACTTTACTAAGAGATGTTTTGTATATTAATACATGGGTAGACATAGAGGTGTGGCCATCTTAAACTAAGGAAGCACTACATGTGAATTATATGAGCAGAAAATTAATCAGGAAGGCAATTATATTAGAATTAAAGGTTTCTTGGAAGGTTATCTGGTTATTGTTAACAGTTTATATACTCCTCCATGACAAATGTAGTCAAACTAAACAAACATTTTAAGGTAACAGATTATCTTTCAGGATGAGAGTGGGATTTGGATTGGGGATCAGAATGCAGACCTCACAGCAAATAAGATATATTTGGGTCCTCATGTTTCCAACCCCAGCCCACCATGATAGGCTGGATTGCAAGGATGCCACAATGTTTGGAATGTTAGACATCCAGTGTCTCTACAAGTTTCACATGTCAATTTTACCTTCATTCCATGATGCTAAAAATTGTTTAATGTAAGTGGAAAATTTCATCTCGTAGACACCCTGGACACCTTTCCAAATGTGCTGTCAGATAATGTCCCACTACTACTACCTAGGATACACATACTTACTGAACTAATTGTTAGGCATTGATAGTTGAACTTGTTTCTCTGTAAGGGAGAGACTGATTCTAGTTTAAAAGATGTTTTACATGTATGGCAAGGTTTACTTAGCCATGTTCAGTGCATCACCTGTAGGAATGCAAAAGCATTTAAGGTATACCTTATAAAGTTATTTGTTATAATAGGAGGTGCTGCCAGCCATGCCAGCAGAAGTAGGGCAATGGATGTAGGACTTGTGCCAACACAGCTAGCTGAAATTTTATAAATAATAATAAGTCATTTGTATATCAAACTGATCTGCACAAATGTATGTACTAAAATGTATCAACAGTGCACCCTGCTGGAATGAAAAGAAATGTAAATGTGTTATTGTAACTGATTTAAATGTATATGTTGAATAGAGGATACTGAGACAGCAGATGTTTACCAGCTAGCTTACTTTAAGACAAATAAGGGAAATGTAAATGAGCTGTTAAACCATTAAAATGGCACCACACAGTGCTGAATAGGACCAGAGATGGTGGATCTGAAAAATCCTTTGCTCATTGGCTCAGTAAAAAGAGGGGAAGCCCCAGGCAATGCCATAAACACTTAGATGTGTAATGTAGCAGTCTACGCTAAATTCCTGTCTCAGCTTCAATAGGGGATACTGTAAAAACCTAGAGTCAGGTGAACAGATGAGGTTATTCCGCAAGCCATCTTGAATATTATATATTACAGGGAGTAACCTCTGAGCATTCAGTATTCTGATTTGGGGAACCTGACTAGAAAGACTGCTCACGTATTTCATTCTGCCTTGCTCTATTAAGTACATTAATAGGGAATACTATTTCTCCTAGATTCAGTCAGGAATATAGTGAAGCCTAGTTTAGAGTTTGTTTTTCTTTATTTGTATGAGTCTGTCCATCAACGTTATTTTCAATATTTTCTGTGATTTGAACTCTGTGGTTTGTTGCAAATATATATTCAGTATTTTTATGTTATTTTATTATTATATATATTTAAAACTTTTATTGTGGCTGGTACTTAACCTTTGAGACTACTAATATTTATTTGGTGACACTATGTGGGCTACTCCAGAAGGTCTCGCTGTCTTGGTCAACTACTACTATTTGTATTAGTATTAATATTGCATAGTATAATTGGATACCCTTTGTAAGGGCCTTAGAGTAGCTGGGTGAGAGAGTGTCTGGTGGCAGTGATAACTACCTTATAGTCTGGGCAGAAGGGGGGCACAGCAGGTAAATCCATGCCAGCCATTCCCAGGTGTGGGCGGGCATATGAAAATCAAATCTCACAGTGTGTGTATGTGTCAGCTATTTGGAGCAGGGACCAAAAGAGGTTGCTGGAGGACTTTGCTTGGGCAGTCAGCTGAGGACTTAACTCTATAGCTGTGCTAGTAGGAAGCCTTAGTGGGGCCCTGGAGGGAGAGGGATATAAAGAAATCGAGACCCCGGGCTGACTGTGTTCCCAGTGTGCTCTTAAGGGAAAATGTACTTGGTGCAGATAGCTGCATCTGAAAATACCTTGTGTACCCATTTTTATTCCAAGTGCATGTCCCTCTCCAGTGTCAGTAGTTAGGATTCAGGCTCCTTGATAACTGGCACAGCATGGAGACGTCACATTCTTAAAGAACTAAACTGGAGAGAGAGATAGAAATATATAAGGCATAAACGTATGGAGTACAAAAGAAAGTTATTGATGATTCAGAAAGGATGATTAGACAGGTATTTAATGCCATCTAGAAGGCACAGGAATTAAGGGGGAGTACTAAGATGTTGCTACTTTATAAAGTAGAAGAGGCCATGATAGCAATAAATTTGAAAAACATTGAAATCATTCCGTCTTATCAAAACTATTTGACTATGAAACTTAAGTGGCAAGTGGAAAACAGTATCTAGTTAACAAGTTAATGGATCCCATTACTGGGACACACAAACAGTTTTTGAGATGTGCCGTATTTTGATAAAATGTACTAAAGGTTGCATGTTAGGAGATGTTCTCAATGTGAATCAAGACATAAGTATAGTGGTGTGTCTGTCTCAAGTCAGATTTACCTAGATTAGAAGCAGCTGAGTTCAATAGTCTGGAGTCTGTGATGAAATATGTGGAAGTTGAATTGGCATTAAAACTGAAGGCTAGGATCCCAGATCTGTAGTGCAGAGGAATAAAACCCTGACTTCACCACACATGAACCTAGTTCGACCAGCTGCTCAGTTGCTGAAAGGGCTAGGTAAGGGAGGGGATATAAATGAATGACCACTACCAACTTGTCCATTCTCTGTGGAGTAATCAATGGTTCTGATCAGACAAATGACTCAAAGTAGGTGGAGGCCTGCAAGTAATGAACAGCACCACAGACTGAGAATATAATCTTGGTCCAGCCAGTCTGGTGATGATAGACATCTCCAGTGTGCATAGATTCATGTCAGCAATCAACAGTGAGATTAGGGCATACATGTAAAAACCTCTGATGGCTGACAGAATAATGAGTCTGTGAACTCTTGCCTCTCAGGTAAGGAATGGGCCAAGAATAGTCCTTCCCCAAAAGGAATGAAAGAGCTACTTTATAATAGTGATCTGATATTCATCAAGTAGCAGAATCAAAAAGTAAAAATAAAAACAATCTTGCAGACCAGGAAGACAACACTGGAACCAGATGAGGTCCCACTGAAAGTCTAATTTTGTGCATCTTGACAATTTAGTCCTTTCAGCTGGAATTCTCTTTTTACCATGAAGGAATGACATCATTATGCTTATCCTCATGTAAAAGCAAGCTACTGCATGTGTGAGTTTTTATGTAAATATTTAAATTTGTAATCATCACTACATTTTTATGGCGATCATAGCGGAGAGACCTTTAGGTTCTTGACTGGTTTAGTTCATCTGAAGACTAAAGGGGATTTTTCCTTTCCTGTGTGGGACAACATTTGATAATTTAATTTATACAGTTTTTGTTAATTGAGGGTGCTGAAAAAGCATTTGAATATTTGTGGAATAGGACTATTTATTTGCTTGGTTGGTTCAGATTATTTATTTCAATTATTACTGTTTGTTCAATGGGTAAGTGGGCTGGTCTGTTGACCATGATCCAATATTAAAGATCAGAAAATGCAATAGGATCTCCCTAATTAACAATATAATGCACTGAATGAGTAAATGTTAAAAATTTTGTATGTAATGATATCACTCAATGCAGACAGGTGATGGGGATCTCTAGAAATGTCAGTGACATGCTTTGTAACCGACATATACTACAGTTAAGATAGAAGCTAGGCTGTCCTGAGCCATTACTTTGTACAGAGTCATTAGCCAGGGGTTTACCCTTTCTCCTTTATTCACATTGTTCTTTAAAATTAGGATTGTGTGGCCTGCCTATGGCAGGTTGAACTTTCAGGAAAGAGATCTAAAAGATTTCCTTCTATGCAGATGCCTTGTCACACACAAGAATGAATATGCAGTTTACATTCAGTAGTTAGAGAACTTTTTTTGGGTTGAGGGACAGCTTATAAAATCAATATACACAAAGATTAACTAACCTTAAGAGTTAGAAATGTGTGCCAGATCTTTGAAAATATGGTCCACATTACTTATTTTAGGAAAAGGAATGTACTACCAATTTGACATCTTCAGCTGAATTTGTCTATAAAAACATTCTGCAAAAGTCATGGACTTTTTTCAAAGGCGGAAATCTCTGTTCAGATTTTGTGCAAAACATTAAGCCCACTTAATGGTTTATACTACCCCTGATTCTTGGCACTTCCCAGGTCCTCCAGTGCCTCCCCCCCCTCACTTGATGATTAGAATTACAGGTCTCAGAGTTTGGGCAGGGGAGAAGCCCAAAAGCCATCATCAGATACTCAACTGCCATCATCAAAAGGTAGGAGTTGAGTCTCCTAGATTTGCTCCTTTAAAGAAATATTTCTAGGTTAAGAGAGTTTCATGGAATGCTAGTTTTATGATTATGGGACAAGTCAGAATTATGTTGTCTTTTCACAAATGAATGGTATTGTAGAGTTGTTTAAAAAGGTCAAAAAAGAGAAATAATCAAATTAGAATTGACACTGAGCTCCTTAAACTTACATTATGAATACTTTTGGACAATGGTACAAAAAGTGGTTGGTTTCTTTAAACAGTGTGGTTAAATTACACTGTTCCATTGTATGCAGCTGGAATCCCACTGAGACCAGCAGGTATGCAGGTTGTGTTCTGTTTGTGAATTGGATATGTTATTGGGGGGGGGGGGTTAGATTTGTGACAAGAGTATGCTCTTTTGGGATAAAAACATGGGCAAGGTCTTGTCCACTGGGTAGAATTCTTTAATTATCAAAAAGGGCTTTGCTAACTAGGCATACTATATGGGCAAGGTCTTGTCCACTGGGTAGAATGCTTTAGTTATCACAAGGGCTTTGCTAACCAGGCATACTATATACCAGACATAATGCAATGTCCACAATGTTTTATGACTAGCACCCTGAATGTGCTACATAACCGTATGTACCCCATGTCAGATATTTCTTATTTTCCTGTACTTATTTTCAGTACAGACTATACAACAAATATTACATATTCTTATGTTTACTGTACAACTTACTGATCTCTTTTTTATTTTTATATTTAAAGAGTGTGCCATTTAAGGTGTCTGGGCACATGCACCATGGGATAGGGCTGGTATACACAATTTAACTACATACCAAACCTCTTTGTTTTTCATAAGGCACTGTACATAATGCAACAAGACCTTATACAAAGCTCTTTCCCCACTCAGTACACATTGTACAACATTCATACTCCACATGTGCAAATGAATCCCACCAGTGTTGTACATGATCCGCAAATGCAACATCTACATTTAGGTCTGCCCTGATGGGAGACAATGGAATTGCAAATGCACACCAGCAGGTGGAATTGCTCTGCCAAATGCAAAAATTATCTTCCATGCTGGCACATTACTCAGCACGTAGAGCAAGACTAGTTATCAGTATCATAAAAGGAGTAATTATTAACAACAGACACAAACACACACACAAAGCTCATTTTCAAGGTAGGTACTGGCAAAAGGGATCTCTATGGTGCAGACAAACCTGCTTCAATAACAAAACAGCCCCCTCCCCATTAATGTCCCCTTGCTCAAGCCAGTTGTAGTTCAAATAGTACTAGACCTCCTATTTAATACAGTATAGTAATGACCCAAGCTCCACTGCCATGCTGAATGAGAGAAACATATTTATGAGTTACTCACTGCCATGAAGATAGAGAACAGGACAAACCATGCATTAAGACATACAAAGCATACCTTAGAGCATACACTGTTCCCCTACTGTGCTGTGCTGCAATGTCATGTGACACAGCACAGAAAAGCAACTGATGACTACATATAGTGATCAGGTATGAAACGAGCACCAGAGCACTTAGCACACCACTGGGTACTATGGTGGTCCTGTGCACAGTTCACAAAGAATGGGGATCTATTGCACATCACTACTGAAGAACACAATCCATATGTGTGTTATTGTCTAGAAAGTCATCTTACTGAATGTAGTGAGCAGAATGC